>NC_056748.1:223797352-223967352 GCF_019279795.1 Protopterus annectens
CTCCACAAATACTAACCCTATCACTCTGCAAGGGAAGCCACTGGAGGAAGTATGGTCCTTTACCTACCTTGGCAGCATAATTGACAAGCAGGGCGGATCAGAAGCTGATGTCAGGGCAAGGATAGGAAAAGCAAGAGCAGCCTTCATACAGTTAAATAGGGTCTGGAAAACAAGAGAACTATCCTTGATCAACAAGATAAGGCTGTTTAACTCTAACGTGAAGTCAGTACTGCTGTATGGGGCAGAGACCTGGGGGTTAAACAAGACCACCACTAAAAAACTTCAGACATTTACAAATAGCTGTCTCAGGAAGATTTTACGGATTCGATGGCCAAACACTATTAGTAACGCCACCCTTTTGGAAAGGACCAACCAACTTTCGATTGGGGAAGAAGTTAAGAGGAGGAGGTGGAGATGGATCAGGCATACTCTTCGCAAACCAGCAAACAATATTACAAGACAGGCGTTGCGCTGGAATCCTCAGGGGAAGAGAGGAAGAGGCCGCCCACGAAACACCTGGAGGCGAGACTTTGAGGCAGATGCTAAGCTTAGAGGCTACACATGGAACCAAATAGAACAGTTGGCCCAGGACAAGATTCGGTGGAGAGCGGTAGTTGGTGGCCCATACCCTGTCAGGGTGACGGGCATAAGTAAGTAAGTATATATATATATATATATATATATATATATAAGGGTCCCCTTTACATTACCGAAACGACACTTCACCGACACGCAGAAGACCGAGACGAAACAACCGACAAGCAAGTTGATCGAAAAGGTGATTTGCCGACAGCCGAAAGACCGACAAGGGTAACGTGTGAGCGCAACTCGGTAAGTGTGCGATAGTGACGGAGTTAGGAGCGGTCAGGTAAGTGTGCGATATTGTGGGATTTTGGGTTCGGGTGTGGGAAAGGTGAGTGTGTGGTAGTGTCGGAGTTAGGGTTCGGGTAAGGTAAGTGTGTGATAGTGACGGGCTTTATGTTTTAGGGTGGGTTAAGTGAGTTAGGGTTAGGGTGCAGGTAGGTTAAGTGTGCGATAGTGACAGTCTTTAGGTGTAGGGACGGGTTAAGTGAGTTAGGTTTAGAGTGCGGGTAGGGTGAGTGTGCGATAGTGACGGGCTTTATGTTTTAGGGTGGGTTAAGTGAGTTAGGGTTAGGGTGCAGGTAGGTTAAGTGTGCGATAGTGACAGTCTTTAGGTGTAGGGGTGGGTTAAGTGAGTTAGGGTTAGGGTGCGGGTAGGGTAACTGTGCGGTAGTGTCGGACCTTAGGGTTAGTGGATATGTCATTGTGTGTCATGTGTAGTTTACGTTGTTTGTGTCGGTGTAATTGTGTTCGGTTTTGTGAGTTGTCGGTTATTTGGGGTCGGTGTTTTGTGTGTCGGTGAAGTGTCGTTTCGGTAATGTAAAGTAGACCCATATATATATATATATATATATATATATATATATATATATATATATATATATATATATATATAGATATATATATATATATATATATATATATATATATATATATATATATATATATATATAGATATATATATATATATAAAATTCTCCCTTATTCTGAAAATTTGGAAAACAAACTGGAAAATTGATCATCTGATTAATATTGGATTCTGACTTTACCTTGGGAAGAAATGATGGGTTAGTATGCAAAAACACACTATCCTTATGAAAAGTCATATATACAGCCTTTATCAATAGTGCTTGAAATTCTGACTCTCCTAGCAGAAGTAATGGAAACTTAAAAGGCAGTCTTCGAAGATAGATACTGCAAATCTACCGAAGCTACAGGTTCAAATGGGGTCAAGACTAAAGCCTGAAGCACTAATGTAAGGTCCCTTGGAGGTGTACGACCCTTCACCAGGGGTCTTAGAAGAAGGGTACCTTTAAGGAAGGTTTTGCAAAGTTTAGAAGAGGCCAAGAAAGTCATGTTTTCCCACACATGAACACTGGAAAATGTGGACAGTTGGACTTAGTGGAGGAACTGGCACCTTGCTGAAAAATCCCAGCCAAAAACTCAAATACTACACACATTGGAGCAGTAAAGGGATCCAATGCATGCTGCAAGGCCCATACGCAAAAACTTTTCCACTTGCTATGGCATATCCTTCTGGTGGATGACTGGTGAGCTGCCACCAAAATGGTTTTACTGGGAGAAGATAAGCCAGGAGTCCTAATAATCATGGAAAATGGAGAAGCCAAACTGTGAGCTTCAGATTGTCCAGGTCTTGGTGAGGAATCCCCTAGGGATGAGAAATGAGATCCGGAACAGGATCCAACGTCCATGGTGGAACTACTAGATGAGACCATAGAGAGGGAAACCAGACTTGGTGAGGCCAGAATGGGGCAATGGGGATCACAAAGCTCTCCAACCTGCAAGCTTTCTGAAGAAACTTTGATATCAAGGGCAGAGCAGGATAACCATAAACAAGATAAATCAGAGCATTTCTGGGGGCTTCCCCCTGAGGGGGGTTCAGAGCGAAGAACTTGCTGCATTTGACGTTGGAAGGAGATGTGAATAGATAGCAGCAAAGATGACCCCACTTTAGAAAGATCCGCTCCACCCACTGAAGGATTCAGAGACCACTCATAAGGCATCAGGATAGACCTGCTGAGCCTGTCCGCAACAATGTTGGATGTCCCAAAATGTGCATTGCCACCAGAAAATGGGCGGTGGAGATCACCCATTCCCACACTCTCGTGGCTTTGCAACAAAGTGGGTAAGATCTGGTTCTCCCCTGTTTGTTGATGTACCAGGCCACCGACATGTCTAATGGGCATGAAGGGCCTGCAACGCAAGAAGCACCACCCTCATCGCCAATAAGTTGATATGTAAACTGGTCTCTGATGGGGACCACGTGCCTTGAACTGTCCTTCAATGCCCCCCACTCTAGCTGGGAGCGATCCGTGGTCACCATGGTCTTGGGAAAGGCCAGGAGAAAGGAACGTTCCCTGACTAGGTCCGGGGAATGAATCCACCACCGAAGAGAGTCCCTGCACACTCAGGAGATTTGTACAGGATGAGACAATGGCAGAGCTAATAGAGACCACTGAACGGCAAGAGTCCACTGAAGAATCCACATGTGAAGGCACGCTAAGGGTAGCAGGTTGATCGTGGCCGCCACAGACCCTAATGGCCTCAGTACTGTTTCTGCTGTCAGAGACTGGGCTTAAAGGACATACAAAATGTGTAGCTTCAGGCTGTGTATCCTGTCTGGAGTAAGGAAAACTTTTATCTGGATAGTATCTAACCGAGCCCCAATGAAGTCTATGATCTTTACAGGGGCCAGTGATGACTTGTTCAGCTTGATGGTGATGCCCAGTCTCTGTGCTAGTAAGAGGAAGTAATCCCTGGCTTGGCAAAGTTGATGCTCAGAAGGGGCAGCGAAGAGTCAATTGTCCACTACTACTGCCTTTACCTTGGTGAACATCCTGGGGGCTGTGATGAGACCAATGGGAAGGGCTCTGAACTGATAATGATTGGCTCCTAGCCAGAAGCGGAGAAACCTCTGAGAGCGCCTGTCTATCTTGATATGATAGTACGTGTCCTGGAGGTTGATTGAGCACATCCAGTCGTTCACCTGTAGGTAGGGCAGGATGGATTGAAGTGTGACCATCTGGAATTTCACCTTGCCACTACCAGGTTCTAGGTGGATAGATCCAAAGTGGGTCTTAGGTCCCCAATTTTCTTTGGCACTAAAAGGAACCTGGAATAAATGCCTGATCTGGATTGGTCAAAGGGGACAGGTTGGATGACTCGTGTTCTTAGCAGCTTTTCTATTTCTAGAGCTGCTTCCTCCCTTTGTGTGGGTGGGACGTCCGGGAGGTGTTTTGGTGGTAGAGATGGCTCGATGAACAGGATTGAATAGCCTCTGGATATGATCTGCAACACCCAACAATCTGTTGTTACAGACTCCCATGCCGCTGGGTGTAGCAATAACTGACCCCCAACTGCCTCCAGAGATGAGCAGTCAGGCAGGCAGCCCTTCAGGGCTGCTATGCAGGTCCGTCCAAGAACAGTTCAAGATCCAAAATTTCTCGGACCACCTTTGCCTTTAGGGCAGCATCTATCATAACCCCCTCTGCCTCTAGGGGAAGGCGAGTCCTGAGTGTCTAGGGAAAATGCCCGAGACTTCCGGAACCATATCTTCTTCATCCCTTGCTAATTCCTCAAAAAGGATCTCTGAGGGGAGGAGAAGCAGATCCCAATGGCAGACAGTGTCTTCCCATCCTTGTCACGACAAAGATCTCACGTACCAACTTTCCAAACAGGGAAGAACCGTCATACGGGGCATTGGTAAACGATGCTTTAAAGGGTTCCTAGAACTGACAAAGCCAGAGCCAGGTGTGGCGCCTGATGGCAACACCTGTACTGGCCACCCTAGTGGCTTCTTCCATGGCATGGGAGAGGAGATGTGTGGATGTATTAGCTATTGACTTCAGAGTGGCCATACGAGTGGAAAACATCTTCTTGTCCCCCACCGACATGGACTCAGGGGTCGACTCAGTGATTTCTTTGACTAAGACTTGCTGCAGCCCAATCACGTGCCATGTAATTCAACGCTCTTATGGAAAAAGTCACTGGCGTGTACACCCGCTTCCTGAATTAGTCCATCGTGCTTGACTCTCGGTCAGGAGGATGGACTGTAGAGCTCTCCTGCATGAGCTCTTTCTTCGTGGCAGCTGCCACAACCATAGCATCAACCAGGGACCCTTTTTTCCAACATGTCCTGTCCAAAGGGGGGCTAAGGACTTTATCAGGGCGCTTAGGGATAGGCTCCACCAAGCCCGGTTCCTTCCATGCCCGAGATGTTATCAGATCCACTAAGGGATCAGCGGGAGGTGACACCCAGGAAGTAGATGGGCCTGTACCAAATGCCTCAAGGAACAATGATTTGTCCAAGGTTGGTTTTTGGGCAGATCACCCCCCTCTGGCATAGGAGTTCCATGATGTCTACCTCAGGGGGTAATTGGGGGGGGACCTTCACCCTCCTTCAAATCAGTGTCTTTGGTGAGTGCCTCCTTTTACACATCTGTTTGCGAGGGATCTCCTCAGTGGGAATCTCTGGGGAGGACTCACCAACTTTCTGCTGCTCCCTCACCGGGAGCTTCCTGAGGCAAAATGGACACAGGCTGTCCCTAAAGATAAGATGGCCAGGACCGCACCCAAAACAGAGGGAGTCGGGGAGGAGACAGAGGACGAGATGGTCAAGGGTCTCAATGACATGGAGAAAACCCTCTCCACCACATCAATGGCTGAAGGACATCCTGAGAAGTGCTAGTCAGAGCCATTCCATTCTGACCCAACAGGGGAGTCAGAGCCGAGACATCAGGAGCTGAGATACAGAGGGGAATACTGAGCTCTGACACTGAGCTGACAGCACCCTTCAGATCCGACAACGAGGCTACGGCTCTGAGATCTCGGATCTGACCTGGTCGGATCAGACACGCTCAAGGCAATGGCCGGCATCAAGGTACCAATATACCATTGGTGCTGACCCTGAGGGGCTCCGAAACTGAAAGCTGAATCGGAGAAGGAGTGATCGGAGTGAAGAAAGGCTGCGAGCTACCCCCTCCAGAGGGAGAGGGGGCAACCAAGACCACCATCTGAATTTGGGTTTGGATAAACCTCCGCATCATCTTATCCATCTCTGCTTCACTGATGTTCTGGGTGGAGCGGGAAGATAAAGCCACTGACACCGGCTGGTGAGGGGAAGCCCATATGGGCGACCAGATCCAGGATTCCTTTGGCTCCGGAGAGAACCTAGGAGAATGGAGCCGGGGAGATCCACGTCTGGTTTCTGGCCTAACATTCGGCGACTGGCCAGCTGGGGCAGAGTTTTTGGGAGACCGCTTCCTCGGCCTGTCCTTCCTAGATTTCTCCCCTCAGACCTCTTGGTGGAAGTTTGAGTCCTAGAGACTGGGGAAAAGGTAGAAGTTGATGCTGCACCTGATGAGGGGGGGTGTAGGGGCTACAGTCCCTGAAGAGGGTAGTAGGCCCTTGAGGATGAGTTTGTCCCTCCTGTCTTTCAGTGCCCAGGGATTAAACCCGGCACAGATAGGACAAGTGGTTTTGTAGGTGGGCCGCCCCCAGACACACCACGCAGAGAATGTGGCCATCAGCTGGGGACCCTGTGCACTTTCTGAAACCTAGCTAGGGATTTCAGCCATGTCCCTAAACCGACACACACAAAGACACACACACAGACACACACACACACACACACACACACACACACACACACACACACACACACACACACACACACACACACACACACACACATACAGACACACACACAGACACATACACAGACACACACACATATCCCCTTCCCCCGACTGCATGGGGAGGATATATAGTAAAGCTAGGAAGAAAAAGTTAAGGAGTGAAGCAAAAAGCGGAAAAATACACTAACTAATCCCAAACGACTAGCTAAGAACCCAGACCATGATGCCTGGTTTTCCAGCGGCAAACGAGATCTGAAGGGAGGAAGGAGACAGGGAGCTCGGATCAAATGCTGGATATGCAGCCGTGTCGGATCAGATACGGATCTGTAACCCACAGGTTGAAGATCAAATTAAGTCAACTACTTCAAATTTAAAGATTGCTATGCTCAATACAGGTCTTCTGTATTGCAGGGTAAGCATGGAAGCAGATGACCTGATAGTAAGGAGGAGGCTGGACATCCTCTGTATCCAGCAGACAAAATGGCAGGGCAGTGCAGCTGAGCCACTTGTCTTGGGATCCAGAGTCTACTCAGCAGGAGGACAGGCTAGAAATGGTGTGGGAACTGTAGTGAGGGAGAGGCTTCAGAAGACAGTGAAGGATGTCATCAGAATTAGTAATAGACCTATGGCAATCAGACTCCAGTGTAAAGACAAGGAGCAGTGGCAAGACATACTAGATAAAGCAGGACAACATGAGTTGTTGTTGATAATGGGTGACCTAAATGTACATATAGGAACAGACAGAACAGGATATGAGGACACCATGGGTCCACGACATGGTAACAGGAATAAAGAATGACAAACCACTCTAGACTTATGTTTGGCAAATGGCTTGATGGTGGCCAACATATAGTTCAGCAAAAGAGTTAATCAGAAGATCACATACAACAGTGGCCAACATGCATCTCAGGTAGACTTTCTGTAAGGAAAGGGGGTTGGGGTAGAATCAGATTGCAAAGTCATCCCCAGTGAAACAGTGGGCCCACAACATAAACCAAATGGTTGCTACAGTCAACTCTGTGAGTAGTTATCAGAGAAGGTCAAGAGAGACTATGATGAAGACCTGGAAGTTGACTGGAAAGAAAGCACAAGAGTTCAAGGAAATATTCAGGGCTCTAGCATCTCAGGAGGAAGAGGAAATAGGTGGAGCTGATGAAAAATGGCAGTGCCTCAAAACAGCATGTGTGAAGATTATACTACAGATATGCAGCCAAGCCAGTTATGGAAATAAGGTACAAAAATATTGCTGGTGGTGGAAATCAGAAGTCCGGGAAGTCATCAAATGAAAGGAGTGAAGGAAAGTGGGAGACAGACAAGATGGACCAGGGATGAAAAGGAATGCTGGCTAGCAAAGAGGCTAAGACAGCAGCTGCAATCGCACAGAACAAGGTGTCAGAGGAACTCTACCAGCTTCTGGAAAGGGACACAGTAAATGGCACAAAGAAACTCTGCCAGGTTGCAAGGTAAATACAGAAATATATAATGACACTCAGACACCCTTCAAAAGGGATGCCAGCAGAAACCTGCTTACCAGTCCACAGGACATCAAAAGAAGATGGAAGGAGTACTTCCATCAGCTTCTGAACAAAGAAAACCCCACAAAAGCTGTACTTCCCCAGACACAGCCGATGATGAAAAAAGTAGAGAAGCCCACCATAGCAGGAGGAAGAAAAGCACTTAAGAAAATGGAGGCAGAGAAAACAACAGGCTCAGTTGAGGTCACAGCACATATAATCAAGCTGTTGGGTGAGTTAGGTGAGAAATAGTTCCTGAGAGTACTCATAGCAGTATGAAGACAAAGGCATATCCCATATGACTGGAAAATAAGCATACTAGTTCCAGTGCACAAGAACAAGGTGGGCATTCACAACTGTAGGCAGTACAGAAGTATTAGCTTCCTGTCACACTGCATGAAAGTTCTGGATGGGATGAGTGATAAACGAATATGCACAGCAGTAAAAATTAAGATGGGAAATGAGCAATTCAGATTCAGATCCGGATGCAGCACAAATAACCATGTATTTGCAATGAGACATACTTGAGAAAAAGCTAAAGATGAGTAAAGAGTTCAACTGGGCATTCCTACACTTGGAGAAAGCATATGACAAGGTTCCAAGAAAGATGATTTTGGCAGTCCTGTGAGGGTTCAAATTCATAGAAACAGTGATAGAATTAGTGCAAGCTATGTACAAGGACCCAGTGACACAAGTTAGTGATTGGACTCACAGTTGGGTTCCCATTAGGAGTGGGCATACATCAGGGTTCAGCTCTCCACCCAGTGTTGTTCATACTAGTGATGGACTACACTAGCAAATAGGTGGGCAGTGACAGATCAACAAAGCTGCTGTATGCAGACAATGTGGCATTACAAGCAGGCTCTGAACAAGAACAATTATTTCAACATATAATAGGAGAATGGAATGCAGAACTGAAGTTATATGGGATAAAACAGAGTACAGATAACAGCTGTAATGGCAGCAAATGGGAAATCAGGAAAAAGCTGAAAATTGAGAATGAAGGGAAGCTAAGGGAGCAGGCTAACAGCTGCAAGTGTCGGAAAAGGGTGGTGGCAGAGAACAGAAATCTGAATGAAGAGGTCAAAACTACAAAAACTTCAAGAAGATACTCACGAATTCATTACAACTATAGAATCCTGGCTTGACAACTCAACTCCTACTTAACCTCCCAAAAAATGAAACTACTACTTTCACCTGTAAAACATTCTCCCAAAGCAAAATTCTTTGTCAAAATCACTTCATTAAATAACACCCTGACTGAATAGGTTCCTAACACTAAACTCTTAGGACTCACCATTGATAACTTGAAATTTGACCTACACTTCCAAACTGTTTAAAAAAACATCCAAAAGCTCGGCCTCTTATATAGAACAAAGCCATGCCTAATGGACAGAAACAGAGAAATCATAGCTGAAGCCTACATCCTACCTACCCTACTGTATGCCTTCCCACTCTTCACTAACCCACAAATGTCCACACAAACAAAGGTGGAACAATGCTATAATAAAATGGCTCATTTTGCTGCAAATCGCCACTTTAGAACGCAGCACTGTTCTGCCCTTAAACAACTAAATTGGATTGAACTCCCTGCATCTCCACTACAGTCCACTACTACTAGCTCATACTCTAATACACTAACCTGATAAATGTCCAGCACTAAAAGGCATGTTTCTACATTACCATCCTACCAACGCTCTTCGCTCTAAAGACAAAACTCCTCACTAAACCTAAAATGTATTGGGAACCTCCTTATACTCAAACTCTGTAGCGACCCCAGGAATACCCTCCCACATGCTCTCGGGCTTCTTGAAAAACAACAAGTTCTCAAAACACACCTAAGAGAACACCTCTCAACATCCTGGCTTTACAGCTGTACATCTCCAGGTTAAGTATAACATCTCTGCTTTCTTCCTCCTCTTATACTATACCTTTGCTCTCCTCTACTACGTTACCAGCTCTCACTTTGTCTTCACCCACCCCACCTTCCACCTATGCCTCTCTTAAAGCTTTTGCCACTCATTTCATTTATATCTCTATCTCAAAATTAAATCAAATGTTTGCTAGCCACCCTTTGTAAATAACTAAGTACTCTATGTTATAACATCTATCCTACTGCATAGTTATTTAACTATATCTGTATAAAGTATAATTAGTATAAGAAGCCTTACTACTGTATGTATAGTTACTATTTTATTTATTTTGACATTGTAAACATTTAATTGTATTCTGCCTGGCTCTGTTGACATTATATAATTTAAAAGATTTGGATTGTACTTCATATAATGGAGATTTTCTCCCCAGGCCTCTGCTGAAAAGGGGTCTTTGTCCTTAGCCAGACTTCCATGGTCAACAAGTGTAAAATAAATAACTAAATATTTTTTTTTTTTAGTGAATGCAGCACAAAGAAACAGTACACAAGCAAAGGTTGGAGCCACACAAACCAAACCTGTAGAGAAACAAAGGATGACTCCAAACAACCAAGACAAAAGATCCAGCAGTTTAATAAAAACTCCATTTAAAAAACAAGGTTAGCACTTTTGGAACAAGATTCCTTCTTCAGAGCATGAAAACACCTTAAAACAAAGAGCTTATATAATCACTACAACCAATTAAACACCAGAGAAGACTTAATTAATAATGATGTCATCTAACAGAAAAAAATAATTAAACCAGTGGTCAACAAATGTAAAATAAATAAGTAAATACATATTTTTTTAGGGAATGTTAATTCTGGTGCCCTTCTCTTTAAGTTATCTCTGCAGAGAACTGACAGACAGGGAACAAATACAGGACCAGCAGTCAGTGGTTATAAGTAGCACTGTTAAAAGTTTAAGAAGATGAGAAAAATATTGAGGTTTTAAGATGTGTGCTGTTGAGGTCTTTATACGTATCAAGCAGGTAGATATGCTTCCTTGTGCACAGCTGCATTGTTTGTTGTTGCTGTATGCCACGTATTGTCCTCCCCCCACCAATTCAGACATATTCAACACCAGCCTCTGTCTGGAGTCGCTTGTAATGTGGCAGCCCCTTTGCACCTCTCCAGTCAAGGTGGGTTTACTATCAGATGCTCATCCATTCCCTGTTCTTCAGCTTATACCATGGACCCACTACTCAAACTTGAGTCAATAGCATCATACTCAGCTTCATCCGTTTGTGCCATGGATATGGCTTTCATCTACATTGGTAAGCAGCTTGTTCACTTTCTATGCAAAAACTGAAAAACACCACTGTGAAGGCTCCCAGCCTAGCCAGATAGTATTTTATAGATACTTCTATCATTTGTAAATATGAATGTAAACTACTGGCTTTTGTCTTAAATGTAAAGAAATAGTGTTACATGTGGAACTGGGAAAAATGTGACAACAGTGCACTCTACTGACCAAAGTAAAGCATGTGGTGACCCTTTGATGTAGACAGTGGTGCTGAAGGATCTAGATGAAGAAATTCTATTGTTTTAACCAAGAGTTAAATTGCTAGATTTAAACATGCAAATGTATTTTTAATTCTCTGCTTCCTGACCAGCTGCAAGATAAAAAAATGTGATGTTAAGAATGTATATGTAGTTCTGTTAGCCTGGGAACCCAGGGGAGTGTGAAGAATGATGTAATGTGAATCAGAACTGCAATTTCAATTTAAACAGAACCAGAGATTATTAAGCATTTTTGTCTTGACCATCCAACTCATCAGCACTCTGCCTGTTTTTTTATGTAAGTTATCTTAGACTTGTGTTTTCTTTTAGAAATAGCTAGGAAATAGAAAGATTAGACTATGTTTTTCTGTGATGTCAGAACTGTACTACTCAACTATTGTAAGTATTTCTCTGTGATCTCTGAACTCTTGACTAGCACTGTGTAGTAAGAAGTACTGTCTTGTGTTTTTATTATTAAATATTTTAAAACCTTTCAACTATGGCTGTTTGTGTAGATAAGTTAAGCTCTAGAGTACATTGCATATTTATAGTGACTACTGTACCAAGTCACTCTAATAAGCCTTGACTGTTTAGTTATACTACCAATTGGATAATAGTATTGCACAGTAATAATTGGACACCCTTTTAAGGACCTTTGAGTAGCTGCAAAACATTAGCTGGGTGGTGGCAGGTGGTACTACCGTATAGTCTGGGTAATACGGGCACAGCTGCATAACCTGTGCTAGCCTTTCCCAGGAGTGTCTGTGTGGGTGTATAAACTCTTATCTCAAGTGTGTGTGTGTGTGTGTGTGTGTGTGTGTGTGTGTGTGTGTGTCAGCTACTTGGGCAGGGACACAAAGCACTGGTTGGACAGAGAGGGTGCTGGAGGTTTTAGCTTGCCCAGCTAGGCTGAGATCTGGACCCTATAGCTGTGCCAGTGGAGAGTCTTATTGGGGACCTGGAGAGCAAGGGAGCGACCAGCCCTGGACTGACATTGATCTCTGTGTGCTCTTAAGGGAAATTGCACTTTACTGTGTGTATTTGTTATCCTTTCCTTCATATATGAGACACCCACTCTGGTGTTAGTGGTGAGGATTGAGGCTCCTTGATTGCTGGGCCAGGGCATGGGAGTCACATATTAATTGTTTGGCAGTGGTGGGATATCCACATCACATATTAATTGGTGGCAAATACTAATTGGCTTGTAGTGGTGTGGGTAGAGTGAATTCCTGTAGCTTGTCTACAGTGAGCTTTGAAGGTGTTTTGTACACTAATTCAGCCACTCAGTGAATACTCAGAGTTCAGATCACAATTGTTTTATTTCTTTAGTTAGCTTAGTCAGGGTGAGCAGGCAGCATGTCAGCAGAGGAGTATAGAAAGCTGACAAGGAGCCAGCTGGTGGAGATGTGCCAGGCTAGGGGACTGGTGCATGGAAACCTGACTAAGGTAGACCTGACTGCAGCCTTGACTACAGCTGCATCAGAAAACAGCAACCAGGAGGACAATCGGACTGGCAGTGGAGATATAATACCCTCAGTGAATGGACAGCTCAACCTTTCTGCAGATGACTTACAAATCCATCTGGAGCTAAAGAGACTAGAGTTGGAAGCCAGGCATTTGGAGATAGAAGCCGAGGAAAAAGAGAGGCAGAGGAAGCATGAGAGAGAAATGCTGACTCTTCGCAAGAGTCATGGAGGTAATGGGGAAGGTAGTAACTGGTCCACAGAAGCAGAACAGGTCAGTAAATTTCTTCCGCAGTTTAAAGAGGGGGATAATTTTGATAGTTTCATTCATATATTTGAGAGGGTATGCAAACAGTATGGTGTTGACCAAAGGCTCTGGGTATGGTTCCTGACCCCCATGGTAAAGCTGTAACTGTACTGTCTAAAATGTCTGACATTGCATGTTTTGATTATACTGCTGTAAAAAATTGCCTATTAGAGTTTTTTAAGCTAACACCTGAAACGTATAGGAAAAAGTTTTGTGAGCATAGACGCAAGGCAGATGAAAGTGCATGTGAATATGTTGCCGAATTCAGTACTTATTTCCATATGTGGGTGACTGGATGTCAGGTCACCACTTTTGAAGGGCTGGCAGACCTTTTGGTGAGGGAGCAAGCCCTTAGCACTTTGCCTGAGGACATGAGGATCTGGTTAGCTGATAGACAATGTGCTACTTCAGATGAGTTGAGGAAGAAGGGAGACCTATACCTGGCAAGCAGGGCAGCCCTGTACAGGAAAGGGGTCCCCAGTACTGCTCATAGGTCTAAAGGAACCCATGATGGACAGTAAACAGAATCTGCCAGTTGCAGGGGAAGCCACTAGTCCAGGTACACGTCCAGGAGCTAGGAATAAATGTTTTGAATGCAACCAGTGGGGCCATGTGTCATACAGTTGTCCACGGAGGCAAGGTGGGGAACAAAAGTTGAGGGAGCCAGTAAGTGGGAAAGACAAAATGCCAATAGTAGGTTGTCTTGAGACAACAGGGGTACTAAACTACCATTCTGCAGCTGTCCTGATAGGGAAGGATTTGGATGAGGCAGTACCATGTGTTTATGCAGTTACATGCAGTCAGGATAGGAGACAAGCATGTGGGTCTGGTAGCCTGGGGGAGACCCAGACAGACTGCATACTTGCAGCCAGGACTGGTGAAGTGGTGACTTCAGGGAGGGAGCTACCCTGTAGCAGTGAGACTGAATGTGAGCCACAGCTGCAAAGGTACAGGTGAGTAGTAGTACCCAGGCTGACAGTGAGGCACCACTGTCAGAGGATGCCAGACTTCCTGTGGTAGGGGAGCTGGGAAGGGTTACAAGGAGAGAGTTGAGACAGGCTCAGCTTTCAGACCCTACATTGCAAGGCATGAGGCAGGTAGTTAGGGAGGCACCTGATTCTCAAGGAAAGGGGGAATCTGTATATTGGGACAAAGGGTTACTATACAGAGAGTGGACCCCTGAGGGAGGGCTAGAAGGTGAGAGAGTACAGCAGTTGGTAGTGCCTAGAGCCTACCATCTGGTGCTTCTAGCCATAGCCCATGATATTCCATTTGCAGGTCATATGGATATAAAACATACAAAGAGGAGTATTATGTATGGCATGGAATTTCCAGAGATGTAACAAGGTGCTGCAGGACCTGTGAGCAGTGCCAAAAGGTAGGCAAGGCAGATGACAAGGTGAGAGCTCCTTTGATGCCTTTGTTTGAGACTGAGGAGCCATTTCAGAGGGTAGTTATGGATATTGTGGGTCCTCTGAGTACCCCAAGTTCCACAGGGAAAAAGTATATTGTAGTGGTAGTGAATTATGCCACACGATACTCTGAGGCAGTGGCTTTGTCCTCCATCAAGGCAGAGAGGGTGGCAAATGTTTTGTTAGAGATTTTCAGCAGGGTAGGTTTCCCAAAAGAAATACTGATGAACAGAGGTGCCAATTTCATGTCAGACCTGCTGGTTTGTCTGTGAAAGTCCTGTGGGGTGAAGCACATGAAGACCACCCCCTACCATCCCCAGACTAATGATCTTGTTGAGAGGTTAAACTCTACAATCAAGTCCATGCTACGGGCATTTGCAGATCGGTTTAAGAGGGAGTGGGACAAATATTTGCCCCATCTGTTTGCTTACAGAGAAGTTCCCCAGGAATCCACATGTTTTTCACCCTTTGAGTTGCTGTATACGCATAGGGTGAGGGGACCTCTAGATTTAATTCAAAATGAGTGGGAAGGTGAGTGCGAGTCTCACAAGGAGTCTATTGTGGCATACATTCTAAACCTCTGGACAAGGCTCAGAGAACTCATGGGCTTGTCCCAGGAGAACCTGGCAGAAGCCCAACAGAAAAAAAGTGTGGTATGACTGGAATGCTCGAGTTAGAGAGTATGCTGTGGGGCAGCAGGTAATGGTTCTCATTCCTGTCAGACACAACAAGCTGCAAGCAGCTTGGGAGAGACCCTACAAGGTGGTAAGAAATGTAAGTGATGTTAACTACATGGTGGAACTGCTAGGCAGATGGCAGGGGCAAAAAATGTACCATGTTAACATGATGAAACCTTACCAGGATAGGGAGGCCCTTGTGCTGGGCATTTGCAGTGGATTGTAGGAGGCGTCTGAAGGAGATCTGGAGCCTGATCTCCTCAGTGAGGCTCGGGCCGACACCTCAGTGGAAGGGGTAGCAATGTCCCAGCAGCTATCTCCTACCCAGGTACGAGAAGTCCGAGCAGTGTTCCAGGAATGAGGCCATCTTCACTGGGAAACCAGGGTGCACCCACCTGGGGCAGCACCAGGTGGATACAGGACCCCAAAGGCCTATTAGGCAGGACCCTTACAGGGTGCCTGAGAGGACTCTGAGGGAGGAGGTACAGGAGATGTTGGAACTAGGGGTGATTCAAGAGTCCAACAGTCCCTGAGCATCCCCAGTGGTGCTGATGCCAAAGAAGGATGGCAGCACCCGGTCCTGTGTGGACTACAGGAAATTAAATAGTCACACAAAGTCAGATGCTTACCCCATGCCTAGGACAGATGAAGCCCTAGAGCAGCTGGGTGGGGCTAAGTACCTTACAACCATTGATCTTACCAAGGGTTACTGGCAGGTACCCTTGACTCCAAGCGCTAGAGAGAAGTCAGCCTTTGTGACTCCTTTTGGCTTGTATGACTTCACAAAGATGCCTTTTGGGATGAAGAATGCCCCAGCGACTTTTCAGAGGCTGGTAGATTGTATCCTAGTACGAGCAGGAGGGTTTGCCCTTGCTTACCTAGATGATATTGCCATCTACAGCCACTCCTGGCCAGAAAACCTTCAGCATGTCAGGGAAGTGCTGGACAGACTACAGAGGGCAGGGTTGACCATTAAGCTGAGCAAATGTCAGGTGGGTATAGCAGAGGTCTCCTACCTAGGACAAAGTGGGGAGTGGTAAGATAAGGCTAGAACCTGTCAAAGTGGAATCCATTCAGGCATGCACTGCACCTGTTACTAAAAAGTAGGTGAGGGCATTTTTAGGGACAGCAGGGTACTATAGAAAGTTCGTCCCCAGTTATAGTACCATGGCTGCTCCCCTCAAAGGCCTGATAAGGAAGAACACGCCAGATAAGGTAGTGTGGACCCCAGCATGTGAGCAGGCATTCCAGAAGCTTAAAGAAGCTTTAGGAGGACCCCTTGTGTTAGCCAGTCCAGATTACAGCAAAGAATTTGTTGAGCAAGTGGATGCTTCGAACCATGGGGTGGGGGCTGTACTTAACCAGATTTCTTCAGGGGGAGAAGAGCACCCAGTGGTTTATCTTAGCTGTAGGCTCCAACCCAGGGAGGAATGCTATGCAGCTGTAGAAAAGGAATGTCTAGCCATAGTGTGGGCACTGCAGAAACTTCAGCCTTATCTGTATGGAAGGAAATTCACTGTTATGACAGATCACAACCCCCTAACATGGTTAAACAGAGCCGGCCAGCAAAATACCAAGTTGCTAAGATGGAGCCTGGGGTTGCAAGCATAAATGTCAGTGCAGCACCGCAGTGGGGTTAGCAATGCCAATGCAGATGGGCTCTCAAGACAGGGAATGGGATGAGGTACACTCAGATAGACCTAACCCTCTCAAGCAGCGCTTCTCAAGGGTCACTTGAAAAACTAGCTTGAGTTCTCCAGAGAGCGAGAAATGTGAAGGCTCCCAGCCTAGCCAGATAGAATTTTATAGATAATTCTATAATTTGTAAATATAAATATAAACTACAGGCTTGTTGTCTTAAATGCAAAGAAACAGTGTTACACGTGGAACTGGGAAAAAAATGTGACAACAGTGCACTCTACTGACCAAAGTAAAGTATGTGGTGACCCTTTGATGTAAACAGTGGTGCTAAAGGGTTAAGATGAAGAAATTCTTTCTATTGTTTTAACCAAGAGTTAAATTGCTAGATTTAAATATGCAAATGTATTTTTAATTCTCTGCTTCCTGATCAGCTGCAAGAGAACAAAAGGGGATGTTAAGAATGTAAATGTAGTTCTGTTAGCCTGGGAATCCAGGGAAGTGTGAAGAATGATGTAATGTGAATCAGAACTGCAAATTCAATTTAAACAGAGAAAAACAGAGTTTATTAAGCATGTTTGTCTTGACCATCCAACTCATCAGCACTCTGCCTGTTTTCTTATGTAAGTTGTCTTAGACTTGTGTTTTCTTTTAGAAATAGCTAGGAAATAGAAAGATTAGACTAAGTGTTTTTCTGTGATGTCAGAACTGTACTACTGAATTATTCTAAGTATTTCTCTGAACTCTTGACTAACACTATGTAGTAAGAAGTATTGTCTTGTGTTTTTATTAATTAATATTAAATATTTTAAAACCTTTTAATTATGGCTATTTTGTGTAGAGATAATTTAAGCTCTAGAGTATATTGCATATTTATAGTGATTACTGTACCAAGTCACTAATAAGCCTTGACTGTTTAGTTATACTACCAATTGGATAATATTGCACAGTAATAATTGGACACCCTTTTAAAGGCCTTTGAGTAGCTGATAAATATTAGCTGTGAGGTGGCAGATGGCATTACCGTATAGTCTGGGTAATAGGGGCATAGCTGGAGAACCTGTGCCAGCCTTTCCCAGGAGTGTCTGTGAGGTTGTATAAACTCTTATCTCAAGTCTGTGTGTGTGTGTGTGTGTGTGTGTGTGTGTGTGTGTGTGTGTGTGTGTGTGTGTGCGTGTGTGTGTGTCAGTTACTTGGGCAGAGACATTGGTCCGGTTGGACAGAGAGGGTGCTGGATGTTTTAGCTTGCCCAGCTAAGCTGATATCTGGACCTTATAGCTATGCCAGTGGGGAGTCTTATTGGGGTCATAGAGAGCAAGGGAGTAACCAGCCCCGGACTGTGATGTATGTGTGCTCTTAAGGGAAATTGCACTTTACTGTGTGTATTTGTTATCCTTTCCTTCATATATATGAGATGCCTTCTCTGGTGTTAGCCGTGAGGATTGAGGCTCCTTGATTGATGGGCCAGGGCACGGGCATCACAACCACCATAGGCTACAAGAAACTGTGCTCTTCAGAATAAAAAAAGAAGTTATGCATTCACCACAACGTTCCATGTTTGTTGTCCATCTCACCGTTCATTCTTACAATGATGGGTTTAGAGCTGATTCTTGGCTCCGAGTCGGCCGAATACAGAGCTAAAAGACACAAACTTGGCTCATGACAAGTAGGTATCCCATAATGTAGTGGTATAACTCCCCAGATCTTGTTCGCTGCTACTACAGTCTTTGGAAGGGGGAATGAGGGAGGGTTCGTATGAATGAACGGCGAGATGCACAACAAACATGGGATGTTATGGTAATTACATAACTTCTTTATGGTATGTTGTCCTATCTCGCCTACTTATAATGATGGGACAGCGTCCTTAGCACCTTTTCCCTGGGTGGCTCACGACAGTAGACCTTTAAGCACAGTGGACCCAAAGGAGGCCCTGTCCCTGGAGGCAAAATCCACTTTGTAATGCGTGATAAATGTATGAGGAGTAGCCCAGGTAGCTGCAGCACAAATATTATCCATAGGAATTCTGGCCTGAAAGGCAGAAGACGTAGCCAGTGCTTTAGTGGAATGAGCACTAACCTTAAATGATAAATCTCTGTTATTTGAGGTATAGATGAATGTAATGCAGTTTGACAGCCAGTTGGAAAGAGTAGTTTTTTAAATTGAGCTACCCTTTTTTTTGCGTCTGAAAAGGATACGAATTGGTCAGATTTTCTAAAAGTTTGTCCTATACAAATAGAATCTGAGTTTTATGTGCACGTCCAGTTGATGTAATTTGTATTCTACCTTGTTGCTGTGATTAGGAAAAACAGTGGAACCTCAATAGATTGATTTATGTTAGTTGAGACTTTAAGTAAAAAGGATGGATTAGTTTGCAAAGATACCCTATCCTTATGAAATATCAAATATTGCGGTTTGATAGATAGGGCTTGCAACTCTGATACTCTTCTAGCAGATGTTATAGCAACCAGAAAAATGGTCTTCCAGGAAAGGAACTTGAGGTCTGAAGATGAGGAGGGCTCAAAAGGTGGTAACGTTAGGTGAGAGAACAAAATTTAAATCCCAAGGAGGAAGAGGTTCCTTAAAGTGAGGTCTTAATAAGGAGGCACCTTTCAAGAAGGCTCTACACCTGTGTGACATTAAGTTTGAGGTAGGATCACCAATGTGGAAATTTGAGATTGCAGCGAGTTGTACTTTGATGGTTGCTGCAGCTGAACCATGTTTGAAGAGTTCCGCCAAGAATTCCAAAATAGAGTGAATAGGCGCAGAAAAGGGGTCAATGTTCCTGTTTTGAGCACAGAGGGAAAACCTTTTCCATTTGCTAGAATACAGTTTTCTGGTGGAAGCTTTAAGAGAGGACATCAAGATATGTTTAACTGCTGGAGTGAAATTCTGAAGCCTGACTAGATTGGGAAGTGGAGCAGCCAAGCTGTCAAGTTGAGGGTGTGAAGAGTGTGATGAAGCGCACCTGACATATGTGTCAGCAGGTCTGGAACTTGGTCCAGAGTCCAAGGCTTCTCCTAAAGATGAGGCCAAAGGAAGAGGGAACCAAATTTGATACGGCCAGTAAGGAGCAATAAGAACCATCCTGCTTCCCAAGGACTGTGCTTTCTGAATGACTCTGGGTATGAGAAGAAACAGAGGAAATGTATGTAGAAGTCCAGAGGGCCAATCGTGAGCAAGTGTGTCTCTTGGTGTCTCCCCCGGAGGGGGGATTAGGGTAAAGTAGTTGCTGCACTTGGCATTCATGGGAGTGAAAAAAAGATAGCAACAGACCCCATGCTAGGAAAAGCCTTTCTGCTACATTCTGATTGAGAGCCCACTCTTGAGGCATTAAAATTGTCCTGCTCAGCTTGTCTGCTATCACTGTGGACTTCCCCGGAATGTGCGTTGCCATTAGAAAGCACTGGGAAGAAACTGCCCATTGCCAAACTCTTACGGTCTCGCAACAATGAGGGTTCCCCCCTGCTTGTTTATGTACCAAACCACAGACATATTGTTTGACTGAATCACAATTGTCCCTAGAGGAAGAGAGTCGTGAAGATCTTGCAATGCAAGAAGCACTGCTCTCATCTCTAGATCATTTATATGCAAGTGAGCCTTGTGTTCTTCCCATATACCTTGGACTGTTCTCCCCAGATAATGCCCCCCCATCTGGGAAGCGTCTGTGGTCACTGTAGCTAAGGGTTGTTGTGGAACAAAGGGTCTCCCCATGGTCACATGGCTGGAGTGCATCCACCATCTTGAGTCGTTTTTGCATGATTCCGTTATCCTGATCAGGTGAGACACAGGAAGCTCTTGAAGTGGCCATTGGGAGAACAGCCACTGAAGGATCCTCATGTGCATTCTGGCAAGGGGAACTATTGTTATTGTGGAAGCCATTGTCCCTAATAATCTTAGAACTATCTTTGCTTTCACCTTGGACTTGGGAAGAAGATGAAGTATCTGTTGTCTGAGTGCTGAAACTCTGTCTGTTGGAAGACGTGCTACCAGAGAAGCGGTGATTAGATCTACGCCTATAAATGTAATATGTTGAAAGGGCAACAAGGCAGATTTTTGAAAGTTGACTGTAATACCCAACTGATCTCAAATTTTCAAAGTCAGATCCCTGGCTTGCTGGAGTAGATGCTTGGTGGTGGCAGATAGGAGCCAGTCATCTAGACAGGGAAACACTCTGAATCCTAGATGCCTCAGGTGAGCTGTGACTACTGACATGCATTTGGTGAACACTCTGGGGGCTGTAGTGAGACCAAAGGGCAGACCTCGGAACTGATAATAACTGGCTCCCAGCTGAAAGCGCAAGTACCTTCTCGATGCCCTGTCCATTTTTATGTGGTAGTAAGCATACTGAAGGTCTATCGAGCACATACAATCGTCTTTCCCTTAAAAGGGAAGTATAGACTGCAGTGTCACCATTCGGAACTTTGACTTCTTGACAGATCTGTTTAATTTGCTTAGGTCTAATATGGGTTTCCAGTCTCCTGTTCTTTTTGGCACAAAAAGAATCTTGAGTAAGTTCTGAATCCTATATGGTCTGCAGGGACTTCTTGGAGGACTCTTTTGTGCAGCAATTTTTGAGTCTCTATAGTTGCTTGCTCCCTTAGATTGGGTGGAACACTTGGGATTATTCTGGTCTGTAGGACAGGATCGGAAAAGGGAATGGAATATCCTATGGTATTCTTAGTACCCACTTGTCTCTTGTGATAGTTTTCCAGGCTTCGACGTACACAGATAAATGTCCCTCTGACTGCCTCCAGAGCAGAGCAGTCGGGCCTCCTTTCAGGAGCACTGATAAGGGCGTCCGCAAAAGGAGTCACGGTCACCCTGGTTCTGCGGGCCCCCTCTGCCTCTATGGTGGCATCTACTGTTGTTACCTCCCCCTCTGCCCCTAGGGAAGGAAGCACCCCGTGCGTCCTGTAAAACTCTCTGGGATCTTCTGAACCACATCTTCCCACTCTTCTGACCTTTCGGATAAGGTCTTGAAGGTATGGAAAAATGTACTGCAATGGCAGAGAGAGTTTCCCCTAGCTGCTCACATCGGGCGAGGAACCGTCAAAAGGGGCATTAGTAAAAGTATACTTAAAGGGCTCTGCAAAATTGCACAAGCACATCCAGGAGTGTCTCCTAAGAGAAACTCCGGAACCCGCTGCCTTGCTCGCTCAATCAGCTGCGTAGGAGATCAGCCTAATGCAGGAGTTGACAATGAAATTTAAGGTGGATAGCTGGGAGGAGACCTTCTCATTCACCCCCGCAGCCAATGTACCTTGTAGAGTTTCTCCTAGTTCTTCCAGGAGATCCCTCTGTGGCCTTGTGAAATGAGTGAGGTAGTTCAGCAATCAAGGAGTAAAGGTTGCTGACAAAAGGACACGCTTCCCATATCTGTTCATCATTCAAGAGTCTTTATTCAGAGGATGAACAGATGACGATGTCTCTGAAAGTTCCTTCTTGGTGGCTGCTGCCACCACCATAGCATCTATAGGTACCCCCTTAGTGAGGAAATCCTTTCCGGAAGGAGCTGATAAGAATTTGTTTGGCCTCAGAGGGTCTGTTTCCATTGTGTCAGGTGACTCCCACGCCTTTCGACTGACCAAGTCCATTAGCTTGTCGAAAGGCAGACACACCCAGGAGACTGAAGGTTGAGATCCAAAAGCCTTCAAGTAAACTGACTCCTCATCAGAAGGGGTGGTGGCCTACCAGCCGTCTCTCTGCTTCAGGATCTCTAGAACATCTGCGAATGAGATATCAGAGGATGACTGTGGGGGCCCTTTTGACTCCTTGAGGTCAGTGTCTGAAGTGACGGACTCATCTGGAGAGTCTACGTGCTTCCTCTTGCAAGTTCTCTTCAGAGGGGGCTCCTCAGAAGGGTATTCTGGGGAGGCCAAGGAAGAGAGGGGTTCACCCAATGGGGGATCCTAAGACTCTGGATGTCTGCTGTCCTGTGGAATGGGTGGTGCCGAGACAGTAGCCAGTGCCTTAGGGGGATGAGTGCTGGTATCCTTATGTAGAGCTGTAGGGGGAGACAGCAAACTCATCAGCTCAAAGGCAGATCCCACCGGCTCCAAAGACTACCTCGGATCCGAGGAGACACAGGACACCACCGGACCCAGTGAGATTGGACCCAGGGCTGATGTAGGAGCAGAGCTAACCCGGACCAATGCTCTAAGGAGTCCCCCTCGAGGCTGACCAGGGAACACCGGCACCCAGACTGTCCAGACACAGCCAAGAGAGTGTCGGAGCAGAAGTCGACTCTGTGATTACTGAAGGGGGTCTTGGAATCAACGGATCCACAGTAAGTGGTACCAAGCACTCCGGCTCTGAAGGTCCAGTTTGGCTCAGAGGGTACAATTGGTATAGTAGGCTCTGGGACCAAATGGGTCGGAGCTGAAAATACTTTGGTTAGCGCCGGTGACTTCAAGAGTCTGCGCAACATGTCATCATCAGATAAGCTCCTGGAGGATAGGGATGGAGAACGAGACCTGTGCAAAATGGGAGATCTCAGTGTAGGGGAAACCGGTGAAGTCTCCACAGACCAGCTCTGAGAAGAGGTATCTTGCGGCACCGAAAACTTTGGAGCTGAAGAACCAGGGTTGTCAATCAAGATAACCTCTGATGGCTCCGAGGACTGTGGAACCGAGGAGGTAGTAGCCTTAGAAATTTAAGGTAACTTGACTGGAGGCCCTGAATGAGCCAATGCAGCAGGTGATTGTTTTTTTTTTGGTTTGTCCTTTTTTTTTGAAGAAGAGGAAGAAGAACTATGGATAGCTTCCTCAAAAGTTGGCTTTAAAAGCCCCTTAAGGATCAATTTGTTTATTCTTTCTTGTAAAACCCTGACACTGAAGGAATGACAAAATGTACAATCCTCTTGGAAATGAATAGCTCCAAGACAGTACACACATATGACATGACCGTCAGTGACAGACATCATTTGCGAACACTTCTGGCATTTTTTGAAGCCCAAATGTTCGAAGGCTAACTATGTAACTACAATGCAAGAAAAAACATCCACTATAATATAGAAAGATATCAAAGGTTCTAATAAAGTAATAAGTAGAAAAACTTTTCACAACTTAGCCATGGCCAAGAAGAGCGCATCCAACCTCGTAAAGTGGCAAACGAGATCTGGGAAGTTACACCACTACATTATGGGATACCTACTTGCAACGAGCCAAGTTTGAGTCTTTCAGCTGTGTATTCGGCCAAGTTGGAGCCGAGGATCGGCTCTGAACCCATTACTGTAAGAATGAAGGTGAGATAGGACAACATAACATTAAAAACTTGAATTATTAAGACTTAAAATAAGACGTGAAATGTTAAAACAAAGCCCCCTGCTGATTTATATACAATAAGCGCTTTTGGGTAAAAGCCTTCCTCAGATCATGAAGAATTTCCTTTTGCTTTTGTTCACATCCTGGTTTCTAGCGTAGATCACATTTCACAATAATGATGATTACTTGGAGGTCAGAATATCATTCTAATTCACAAAGGAAAAATAGATAAATTAACCTACTAGCGGTCAAGGAATGGGAAAGGCATGCAAGATATCCAGTCTGAGGGTAGGAGCTGCATAAAGAGAAGTACAGCGAATAACTGCCATGATTTGTTGTTGCACACTGGAGTTCTTAAGTCAGCATGTTTAAAAAAAATATATCAAAATGGACAGGTCATTGCAAAGAATGACAAGAAAAGCTGGTGCAAAGACTAAAATAAAATTGAGAGAGAAAAAAAGCTGATAGTCCAAGTATGAATGAACTACTGAGGGCCCCCTTAACTCTGGGGTCTAGCAGACATTTACATTAGTCAAATAAAGTTATGTACTCACCATAATGTTTAATCTGAGTAGTTATACTTCATTTTTCTGCAACCTGTGGGTATTCGGATCCATATTGGATCCGAGCTGGCAAATTATTTTCTAGCATCTGCTCCAAGCTCTGAGCTCCTCTCCTACCCATAATACACCACCATCTCCTGCCTTCCCTCAGATCGAGTTTGCTGCAACTATACACATTAGCAACTCAGCCCAAAGAACCCACCATAATTATGGATATAATAAGGTCAGGGGGACGGAGGGAGGGAAGGCATCAGAAAAATGAAGTATAATTACTCAGATGGAACATTATGGTGAGCACATAACTTCTATATCTGAAGTAGTTAACGTCATTTTATGTGCAACCTGTGGGACAGAGTCCCCAGCTACTTAAATCCTAGGAGGCCCTCATGGAAGGATATTCCTGAGCACCGTAGAGCCAAAGGATGCTCTTCCTCTGGAAATCAGGTCTAATTTATGAGAAATGAAGCTATGTGGATTTGCCCACGTTGCTGCTGCACAAATGTCATCCAAAGAAACCCTACACCAAAAGGCAGCAGAAGTTGCCATGGACCTGGTAGCGTGAGCTTTAATTATACCAGGAGGAAATAAACCTTTTGCTTTGTAAACATACAAAATGCAAAGAGTGATCCATCTAGTTAAGGAAACCTTGGAAATGGCCTTTCTCAAAAAGGGTTTGGAAAAGGAAATGAACAACTGGTTGAACTTGCGGAATGACTTAGTTCTATGAAGATAGAAACAAAGTTGCCTATGAACATCTAACAAGTGAAGTTTATATTCACCCTTGTGTTGGAAACTGGGAAATAAAATGGGTAGATTAATAGACTGGTTTATGTTTGATTCAGATGCCACTTTGGGTAAGAATGAAGGATTTGTAAGGAGAGATACCCTATCCTTATGGAAGACCAAATAAGGAGGCACGGCAGACAAATCCTGAAGCTCAGAAACCCTCCTGGCTGATGTAATGGCCACTAGAAAGGCTGTCTTCCAAGACAAAAATTTTAGAACCACTGAAGCTGCAGGTTCAAAGGGGGGAGCCACCAATGCCTAGAGGATGAAGGTAAGGTTCCAAGGAGGCACTGAATCTTTTACAGGAGGACGCAAAAGAAAAGTGACTTTAAGAAAAGTCTTACACAGCCTAGAAGAAGCTAAGGCGATGTTATCTTCCCCAACATGAAAATTAGAAATGGCTGCCAACTGTATTTTCACCGTGGAGAAGCTAGCTCCTTGCTGAAAGATACTAGTCAAAAAATCTACCACCACCGGAAAGTACAGTTTTGTACCTACCATAAATGTAGATGTTCGAGTGCTAATACAGCTGCAGTCATAACAGATGGGTTCTCCTGCCGTCAGACGGGTCCTCGGTCGGCTGAATTCCAAAGTCTAGGTCCGGCGTCGGTTGTCGTCGCTTTCTTTCCTGACGTCAGTGCGACAGGGGTATATAAGACACAGCCAATGCCATTTTCTTCAGTCTTTCTTGCCCCAGAAGGAAGGCAATATATATATATATATATATATATATATAGTTATATATATATATATATATATATATATATATATATATATATATATATAAAATATATAATCATGCATTGCAATAGAATCAAAAACCAGTAGTTGCAAGCAAATACTCCATAGCAGGATAACCCAGTCAAGTTGTAAGATGAGGAGTTAGCCACTAGGTCTGTACCCAGAGGGGAAGGAGGGAGGGAAACCTGGACTGCAGCTGTATTAGCGCTCGAACATCTACATTTATGGTAGGTACAAAACTGTACTATCTTCATCGTGCATACAGCTGCAGTCATAACAGATGGGTAGAATCCCAAAGCTACGCAGAGGGTGGTAGGCACTAGGTGGAACTGGGAGGAGCCAGAATGCCCTGCAACACAGCAGTGGCAAAGCCTGCTCTAGTTTTGCAGTATAAAGGTAGGTTGTAGTGTTTAGTGAAGGTATGCACAGAACTCCAAGTGGCTGCCTCCAAAATATCTTTGGTAGGGACTCCTCTGAGGAAGGCTGCAGAGGTAGCTGTGGCCCTTGTGGAGTGGGATCTGATGCCTGCAGGTACAGATTTACCATGAAAGGAGTAACAAAACCGTATGCAGTGGCCTATCCATTTTGAAATTGTCTGTTTAGAAATTGGCTTCCCTTGAGCTCCTACAGCATAGGACACAAAGAGTTGTTCTGATTTCCTGAAAGGCTTTGTTCTGTCCAAATAGTAACGTAGCTGTCTATGGATGTCTAAGGAATGTAGCAGCCTTTCCCCTTTGTTTTGAGGATTGGGGTAAAAGGTAGGTAAGTGTATGGCCCGATTTAAAGCTACCCTGGATACTACCTCAGGCATAAATGACGGGTTGGTTCGTAGGGAAACCCTGTCCTGATGGAAGATGAGAAAGGGCTGCACAGCCATGAGGGCTTGTAGTTCCGAAACCCTACGAGCTGAGGTAATGGCCAGAAGGAAAGCTGTTTTCCAGGACAAATATTGCAAATCTGTTGAGGCAGCTGGTTCAAAGGGAGGCTATGTTAATTTTTCTAGAATGTAATTAAGACCCGGGCTGGTATTGGTTGTTTCCTTGGAGGTCTTATATTCTTAGCCCCTCTGAGGAACTGTCTTAAGAGTGGATGGGAGAATAAGGGTGGATCAGTGTTGTATTCTGCAGAAATGGCTGAGGCATGGCTTTTGATGGAGGAAAATGAAAGTCCACTGTTCAACAGCTCAGCTAGATACTGTAATATCTGAGGTAAATTCAGTTTTCTAGGATCCTGGCCTTTTTTCTCATTCCAAGCACAAAACCGTTTCCATTTTGCGGAGTAAGCCTTTCTAGTAGATGGCCTTCTGGCCTCCAAAATGACATCCTGCACCTCCTTGGAGAGTAGGGTCTGTTGTGGTGTTAAGGAATTT
Organism: Protopterus annectens; assembly: GCF_019279795.1. Taxonomy (NCBI): domain Eukaryota; kingdom Metazoa; phylum Chordata; order Ceratodontiformes; family Protopteridae; genus Protopterus; species Protopterus annectens. Next base: position 223,824,736 of record NC_056748.1, read on the forward strand.
TCCATGCAGCCAGATTGAGTGTTTTTAGCTGACTGTGAAGAGTTTTGTAGCTGTGCTGAGTCAGTAGAAGAGGCATTAGAGGTAGGGTCCAGGGAGGAGAATATGTTAGGCTCCTCAGGAATGGGTACCAGTGTTGTCTTGGCCAGTCTGGAGCAATCAGTATCATCTTCGGTCTGTCTGCTCTTGCTTTCAAGAGCACATTGGGCAGAAGAGGCAAAGGTGGGAAGGCGTAAACTGTCCGTGCTGCCCAACTGAAAGAAAGGGTGTCCACTCTCCAGGCCTTTGGATGGAATGTCCTTGAGCAGAATTTTGTCAATTGATGATTCCTGTGGGAGGCAAAGAGATCTATGTCTGGCCTTCCCCACGCTTGGATTATCTTTGTAAACACTTGAGGATGCAACTTCCATTCGTGCGGGTCTGTCATATTTCTGCTTAGATTGTCTGCCAGTGTGTTTTCCAAACCTGGCAGGTACTGTGCTTGAAGTTCGATTTGCCATTCCAGTGCCAAGTTCCAAAGTGACATGGCCAGCCTGCACAGGGGGTATGAATGTGTTCCTCCTTTTTGTTTATGTACAACATTACTGTGGTGTTGTCTGTTCTTATCAATAATTGCCCTGGATGCAGGAGGTCCTTGAAAGCTGTAATTGCATTTATCACTGCTAGCATTTCCTTTTGATTGATGTGAAGGTGCTTTTCCTTTTGGGACCATTTGCCCTGAATGCACCTGTCTGTCATGTGTGCCCCCCGGGCGTAGTCTGAGGCGTCTGTTGTGATGACTTGATTTGCTTGAGGCTTGCAGAATGGTAGACCTGTGTTTGTTTGGCATGCTTGGGCCCACCATAGAAATTCCTTTTGCAAACATGGGATTAGTGGTATTGTTTCCAAACTGTGGCTGTGTTGAGACCATAGGTTTTTTAGGTACCATTGAAGTTTCCTCGTATGCAACTTTGCACATGGGATTAGAAGAATGCAAGATGCCATGAAGCCCAGAGCCTGCAGGATTTTCCTTGCAGTTAGCCTGGTACAATTTGCTAGTATTTTGAAGTACTGAGTTAGTTGCCCCTGTTTTTCTGGCATAAGATAGGCCATCTGGGTGTTTGTGTCCAAGTTGGCACCCAGGAAAATTATTTTCTGAGATGGTGTTAGCCTGGATTTCTCTTTGTTGACTGTGTATCCCAGAGAATTCAATAACCGTGTTACATAAGCCAGATGTTCCAGAAGTATGTGTTTGCTGTCCGCTTGGATCAGGCAATCGTCCAAATAAGGGTAAATTTGTATCCCTTGAAGTCTGCAGTAGGCAATTACTGATGCCAGGCATTTCGTGAATACTCTGGGCGCAGTAGATAAGCCAAAGGGCAATGCAGAGAATTGATAGTGGATTGAACCTGCAAGAAATCTTCTGCAGTTTTGTCTGATTGGGACATGCAGGTATGCCTCCTTGAGGTCCAATGTTACCAGCCAAGACTCCTTGCCCAGCATGGGAAGAAGCTGCTGTAAGGTGAGCATCTTGAATTTTGGTACGAGTAGAAATGTGTTTAGGATGGATAAGTCCAAAATGGGTCTCCAATCGGTTCCCTTCCTTGGTACCAGGAATAGTCTGGAATAAAAACCTTGACCTTGTTCGTGAGTAGGTACCTCTTGAATAGCTTTCATGACCATGAGCTTTGAAATTTGTATTTGAGCCTCTGCCCTTTGATTGTGTGGCAGGTTCGGCAAGCCTCTCATTTTTGGAAGAGTGTGAAAATGAAATCTGTAGCCTCTGTTTATAATGTCCAGGATCCATTTGTCTGTTGTGATAATATGCCAATTTTTTGAAAATAAGGCCAGCTTTCCTCCCAAGGGTGCTGCCAGTTGAGACTTGCTTGGCATGCAAAGGGGAAAGTCATTGGGTTTGTTTCCTGTATTGTTGTGCACTGCCTTCGCCACCTCTTGGTGCTGGAGTTTGCCATTGTCTACCTCTATATGATCCTTGACATTGTCCTCTGCCCCTTGTGCGCCTGTATCTACCTCTTTGGGGCTTGTCCGTGGCTGGAAAGGACCAGTTTTTTGAAAGCCAATTTCTGCTAAAACGTGGTGGTTGTACCTGTAGAAAAGCTTTGACAGTTTGCATAGATTTAGCTTTTTCTTCCATTTTCCGTAGTATCTCCTCAGCATTAGTACCAAATAATACATCCTTTTGTAAAGGAGCATCTAATAGTTTAGCTTTAACATGATCAGGCAAGGTTTGTTCCCTAAGCCAGGCATGTCTACGAATGACTGATCCTGTAACAGCAGCTCTACTTGAGGCCTCTAGAGCATCATAGCCACATTGTAAGGTGTGTTTACCCACTTGTTCTGCACTATGCATCATATCCTGCAACTCCTTCAAATCTGGTTGTTCAGGTTGTGACATTTTTTTCCTTAATGTGATAACAGAAACTGCTGATATTTAAGCATATGGAACTGACAATTTAAGGCCCTCATGGCTACGGTGGCTGAGGTATATACCTTTTTTCCCCACCTTTCTAAGGATCTAGACTTTCTTTCGGAAGGTAATGGATTCTTAACAGTAGAGGCCTTCATTTCCTTGGGGCCTTGAGAAATGGTTTTAGGGTCAGCATTATGGCTTTTGTAAAGAAATTGGTGTGAGTTAGGAACTCTGTAGTACCTATCAGGCTTGACTGGGGCAGGAGGCAGGAAATCCGGATTAAGGCAAGCCTCCGAGTAAACATCATCAAGTATGTCCAAGACAGGAGGTATCGCCAGAGGTCTGTGCTGAGGTAGCAAAAGAAATTCCCTAAGTCTTTTCTTGGAATCTGAAAAATCTTGGCCTTCCCAATGGAAGTGTTCCCTCAAGGTATGCAAGGTTTCCGAAGAAAAATCCTCTGGGGGAGATACAGAAGGAATGGACTGCTCTGCATCAAAATCTTCAAAAGGGGAGTATGAGTGTTTCTCTTCATCAGAATGTTCTGAAATAATGGAGCCCTGGTCAGAAGAGGGAGAATCTTCCTCCACTCTGGGTCTCTTGTCTGGAGGGGGTTGGGAACCCCTGATAAGAGTAATTAAATCCTCAGCCATTTTGAGCATCTGCTTTTTAGGCATGGGACCTGGAGATGGGCCCTGTGCAACAGGCCTCTTGGGATGCATGGCTGATTTGGACTTAGTAAAGGCCTTTATGGAAAAGGAAGATGAGGGTCTAAAGACACCATGGGTGGAAGTGGACCTGTCCACATTAAGAGGCTCAACACTCACAGTGGCTTCGGTAGCTGTAGTCAGGGTATGGGCCGAGGCACCTGCGGTCTCGGTTACAGAAGACACCGCCAGAGAAGTGTCGTCGGTAGTCAGGGGCTGCGTAGGCGCCTCGCTGAGAACCGGACCACGTGTAGCCGGTTTTGGCGTGGTGTCGGTGGAGACCGCAGACCTCGCGTGTCGGTCTTTGTCCTTGCGTTTTTTGGACAAAACGGTAGTCGGAGTCTCCGACGACATTTTATAATCAAAAGCTTTACCAAAAAAGTGCTGGGCGAACTCCGCCCGACGCATAATAGTGCGTTTATTGAAAGTAGCACAAAAGCGACAGCCCGAGACGTCGTGGTCTTGGCCTAAACAAGGTATACAGAGGGAATGGAAATCCTTATGCGGTATTTGCTTCCCACAAGAAATACAATTGTTAACTTTGTCTGACATCGGTCTGAGGCAAGAAAAGTTTCCCCAACGGGGTACTTAGCTTTAAAGAAGACTTCGGTTTCCAAATTTTCGTAATTTCAGGAGCTGGCCGACTGGCACTTGCGAACTGCTTCTGCTTCGGGCACCGTGCGGCAAAAAAGACTGAAGAAAATGGCGTCAGCTGTGTCTTATATACCCCTGTCGCACTGACGTCAGGAAAGAAAGCGACGACAACCGACGCCGGACCTAGACTTTGGAATTCGGCTGACCGAGGACCAGCCTGACGGCAGGAGAACCCATCTGTTATGACTGCAGTTGTATGCACGATGAACATCAGGGACTGTAAAAGGATCTAGGTTCCTGTGAGAGGCCCAGATGGAAAAATGCTTCCATTTACTGCAATAAATGTTCCTAGTGGAAGCTTTAAGAGAGGCCACTAGTATACATTTTACAGGGGATGAAAGACCGGGAGTCTTGGCAATCAATGGAACTGGAGCAACCAAGCTATCATCTTGAGGCTGTCCAGGTTGGGCAGGCAGGCACTCGAAGGATGAGAGATTAGATCTGGGCAGGGATCTAGAATCCACGGAGGTGCTAGAAGATGAGACCAAAGGAAGGGAAACCAAACTTGGAGAGGCCAGAATGGGGCAATGAGGATTACTTTACACCCCAGTCAGCAAGCTTTCTGAAGGAACTTCGGAATGAGTGGTAGCGGAGGGTAAGCATACAGAAGCCCGGGGGGGCCAAACATGGACTAGAGCGTCTCTGGGGGCATCCCCTGGGGAGGGAATCATAGCAAAGAACTCACTGCACTGGGCGTTGGAAGGAAAGGTGAAGAGATCGCAGCAAGGCTGTCCCCATGCAAGGAAATTCTCCTCCACTACTGACTGTTTCAGAGACCACTCATATGGCATCAGAATAGCCCGACTCAATCTGTCCCCTAAAATGTTGGAGTGTCCTGGGATGTGCGTTTCAATCAGAAACCGACCGGTGGAAGTCGCCCACACTCTCATGGCCTGGTGACACAGGGGATAGGATCTGGTTCCCCCTTGTTTGTTGACATACCAGACAACAGACATGTTGTCTGACTGAATGGCAATCATTCCGAGAGGGAGGATAGTGTGAAAGGCTTTCAACGCTAAAAGCACTGCCCTCATCTCTAGAACATTTATGTGCAACCTGGTCTCTGTCTTGGACCACATGCCTTGGACTGTCCTTCCCAAACAGTGTCCCCCCCACCAGAGTTGGGAGGCGTCCGTGGTCACTGTGGCTTGGACTGGGATATCATGAAGGGGCGTCCCGCTGCAACCTCCAGTGAACTTCACCCCAAAAGGAGGGACACCCTGAAGGTGTGACAGATCCTGATCAGAAAATCCACGGGCAGGTCTAGCCAAGACCACTGGACCACCAGAGTCCATTGAAGAACTCGCATTTGAAGGCGTGCGCAAGGAAGAATAGATATAGAGGCAGCCATGGAGCCCAGAACCCGGACAACATTGCTCGCCTTTGGAAATTTGAGGTTCACTATTTGAGCTATGTGACACCTGAGATGTAAGATCCTTTCTAGTGTTAAGAAAACTTTTAGCTGCAAAGTGTCTAGCCATGCCCCGATGAAGTCTAGAACATGTACCAGTTGCAATTGGGATTTGTGAACATTGACTGTAATCCCCAATCAATGTGCCAAGAGAAGAAAGTAGTCTCGGGCCAGACACAGAAGACGCTTGGTGGACGCAGCGAAGAGCCAGTTGTCCTGGTATGGAAAGACCTGAATTCCCTGAAGCCTCAGGTGAGCTGCTACTACTGCCATTACCTTGGTGAACACCCTGGGGGCTGTGGTGAGACCGAAGGGTAGAGCTCTGAACTGGAAGTGACTGGCTACCAGCCAGAAGCAAAGAAACCTCCTGGAGCTTCTGTGAACTTTGATATGGTAGTAGGAATCCTGGAGGTCTAACGAACACATCCAGTCATACTCTCTGAGATAAGGTAGAATGGACTGCAAGGTGACCATCCGGAACTTTTGTTTGGCGATGGACAGGTTCAAGGTTGACAGGTGCAAGATGGGCCTGAGGTCCCCTGTCTTTTTTGGCACTAAAAAGAACCTGGAGTAAACGCCTAATCTGGACTGGCCGAAGGGGACTGGTTTGATGGCTCATTTTTGAAGTAGCTTTAAAACCTCTAAAGCTGCGGCCTCCCTCTGAGCGGGTGGAACATCCAGGAGGTGTCTTGCAGGCCCCGGCAGGGCAACAAATGGGATAGTGTAGCCTCTGGGTATTATTTGTAGCACGCAATGATTTGCAGTTATGGACTCCCATGCCACTGGGTGCAATGACAACCTCCCCCGGACTGCCTCCAGAGTAGGACAGTCAGGCAAGCCCTCAGGGCTGTTGGGTGGGCCTGTCAGAAAAAGGTTCTCTAGACCGGAAATTCCTAGGACCCCCTCTACCTCTGGGTTGGCGTCAATCCTGTCCCCCTCTGCCTCTGGGGGAATAGTTGTCCTGAGACAACCGGGAAAACTGAGATTTCTGGAACCACATCTTCTTTTGCTCTCCATTTCCTAGAAAAGGACCGTTGAGGGTTAGAGAAGTGGATCCTGACGACAAAGTCTTCCTGTCTTTTTTGCTCTGGACAAGAGTGTCACGTACTGTCTTCCCGGAAAGGGAGGAACCGTCAAAGGGGGCATTAATAAATGATGCCTTGAAAGGGTCCGCAAACTGACACAACCTGAGCCAGGCATGACGCCTCATGGCAACACCTGTCCCAGCTGCCCTAGCTGCTCCTTCCGTAGTGTGGGAAAGGAGACGCATGGACGTGTTTGATACCGACTTCAGAGCCGACATTTTTGCGGAGAACAGTTGTTTGTCCTGCTGCAATAAGGACTCTGGGGGCGGCTCAGCAAATTCTGATACAAGGTCTCACTGAAGCCAAATAACATGTGCCAAATAGTTCAGTGCATGGAAGGAAAAAGTCATGACGAATAAACACGCTTCCCAAACCTATCCACCAACCTGAACTCCTTGTCCGGAGGGTGGACTGAGAAACTCTCCTGTGCTAGTTCCTTCTTGGTGGCTGCTGCGACCACCATAGCATCAATGGGGGCTCCTTTAGACCACGGATGTCTGTCGGTGGGAGGAGACAGAATCTTGTCAGAGCATTTGAGGACAGGCTCTACTGTGTTAGGCTCCTTCAGGTGGTGATAAGGTCCACCGAGGGATCCGCTGGCGGGGACACCCAGGAAGTAGATAGGCCCGTGCCAAAGTCCTCCAGGAACACAGACTCATCCTTAGAAGGTTTTGGGGCTGACCAACCTCCCCTCTAGTGGAGAATCTCCATGATGTCTCCAAAGGAGACATCTTCTGGAGGTGACCTGGGGGAACCTTCTCCTTCCTCTAAGTCTGTGTCTGTAGTGAGGGACTCAGGGGAGTCCAAGTGCCTCCTTTTGCACTTGGGCTTACAGTTGGCCTCTTCAGTGGGACACTCCAAAGAGGACTCGTGAGCCGCAGGGGGTTCTGCAGAGGGAATAACCTGGGGGTCCTCTGGCACGGGCTGTCCTTGAGACAGGATGAAGGGAGTAGACGCCAATTGCAGCGGGGTCTGGGTGGAATTTGAGGAGATGGGCTGGGGTCTCAATCCTTGGGAAAGAACCACTTCCACCACTTCGAACGCCGGTGGAGAGCGTACCTCCTTGGCACTCAGCAAGGAGGAAGCCCTCCTCGGTTCCGAAGCTGAAGCAAGGGTAGCCTGAGGTCCAAGGGAACGGTTTGGATCCAAACAAGCCGTTGCCGAAGAAGAATCCGTTCCCTCGGGTCCGACTCCCTGTCCATGGCTCCGAGAGTCACCCGGATCAGAGGAAATCAAGGTAACAGCTGGAGTAAAGGTTGCAGGAACCATCGACGCCGAGCTACCAACTAAAAACCCTGAAGCAGTCGCCCAGATTGGGGAAGGAGAGATGGGGCAGAAAAAGGGTATAGAGGTCCCCCCTCTGGAGGGAGAGGTGCCTGGCAAGACTCCCATCTGTATTTGGGCCTGAAGAAATCTCCGCATCATCCTGCCCATGTCTAAGTCCGATAGGCTCAAAGTTGCTCGCGAAGAAGCAACCGACTCGGATCTGGCTGGTCTGCACAGTAAGCTTGAGGAAGACCTTGGATCTCTAGATTCCAGCAGCTCCGGCGAGAAACGGGGTGATCGAAGTCGTGGAGAAACTGGCCTCAAAGTCTTAGAAGAAGGGCTAAGGAAAGGCTGCCTGTCCGGGGATCTCTTGCAAGGCCTATCACTCCTTCTTTCTTTATCCTCCATGCGTCTTTCTCTGTTCTTGTCTGTCTTTCTTTTTGCGTGTCTGCCCCAGCACCAGACGAAGTGGGAGTTTGAGTCCCTGTCTGGGTGGGAGATTTGGTGGTAGTACCAGAGACCGAGGCCGAAGCAGAATCCAGCAGAGAAGCAGGGAGAAGACCCTTGGCGACCAATTTGGCCTTTCGATCCCTGAGAGCTCTTGGGTTAAAACCCGCACAGATAGCACACTGGGTGGATAAATGGGGCACTCCCAAACAAATTACGCATAGAGTGTGACCATCAGCCGGTGAGAGCTTGTGGCCACACATTTTTTGAAGACTGATTTAGGCTGATCAGCCATAGTCCAAAACTGAATACCACTCCCTACAGAAAGAATACAACACACAAGCGCAAAGGGAAAGTGGGCCTAACAGCAACTGACAAGACAAAAAATTTTTTTTTTTGAACCGACGAACAAAGCATTATGCTAATGGGGAGGTAGGATACACTAATGATCACAGACACACTAAATAGGAAGAACAATCCCAACTTACTTATCCCTGAGCTCAGAGCAAAGAGACCACGATGCTCACTGTGGTGTGGCAAATGAGATCTGAGGGAAGGCAGGCGATGGTGGTGCATTATGGGTAGGGGGAGGAGCTCGGAGCTTGGAGCAGATGCTAGAAAATAATTTGCCGTCTCGAATCCGATATGGATCCGAATACCCACAAGTTACAGATAAAATGAAGTTAACTACTTCATATCACATATTTGGCACTGGATGATAACAGTGATAATATCTAAGACGAATGACATAAGACAGGGAAAGGGAACACAAATGTGTAATATAACTGAGCATTTACTTACAAATGAGGTGTCAAAAGCACAGAGCAACCTCCATAAGGGATGGAGACAAATACAGTAGAACAGGTAGTGAGAAACCTTGGCAGCAAGGAAAATGCAAAGTTAGAGGTCAAGAAGGATTTCTGTCTTTGTACATGCAAACAATGAACATACTGGATTAGCCTAGCAGTTCTCTGCCTCTGAAAGATTGAATGCATGTACGGCCTAACGTCCAACAACTAACTGTACGTACACCTTGAGAATCACATTTACTTTTCAACACTTAGAAGCTTGCCGCGGAGGTACAGTGTTAGCATTGTTACCTCACAGGAAGTGGTTCTCCCATTCGATTCTCGGCTTGGGAGTGCCTTCTGTGTGGAGTCTGCATGTCCTGCCCGCGGTTGGGTAGCGTTCGAAAGACATGCGTGCGTAAATGGGCGTGCCTTCGTTGAAGGTTGGGCGTCGAGCTGGCACCTTGGCATTTCATAAAAATCTACTGCCAATCATTAGCGGACCGGAGTTCCGCTGTGGTGACCCCTTACCGGGAAAAAGGTGAAAGACAAAACAAAACTTAGAATCACAGGGAAGATAAGGCAGATCAAGGTGGGGGATGAAATATACACATTTTATAAAGGGTACTCCTCTACGTGCTGCAATGCAGTGAACTACTGAGATACCACCAGCAAGCTACTGTACACTACTGTCCACCTCTTACTCGGTCATCAGTTCAATTCCATTTAAGCCAGTTTTCATGAATCATCAGATTTTGAAAAGCTCATATGTGAACACAAAAACAAAACTGTATAGCAATTCTCCATGGCATTTCAACAGTAATCTAATTTTAACATCAGTCTTTTTATTCTAACTCAGGAAACAGAATGGAATGTAAGTTGCTGCAAAAATCTCTTGGGAAAACATGTGATCCAACATAACAGATACTGACAAAAAGCCTGGGAACAGCTATACAAAGATGCAATACATGTACAGAAGAGAATACCCAACCCTTGGCACTGTCAAACACCTTTATGGTTTAATGGGAGAAGTACTCTAACTTCTTCCTATTCTGTAAGCACTTGTTTAGACATCTGCTAGGCTCTTTCAGTTCTTACCAGCATACTGTATGAAAACAAAGCCCATATGTGTTATGCTCATTAGAAAAAGCAAGAAACAGAAAGTTCAGTCACAATTAAGCATTAACTCTTCTGGCAGCATTTTCCAAACACATGAAAGCCATGCGATTTTTGGGAAGCAAATTAAGTAATACCCGATTAAGTAGAAATACCACTGCCCCATTAAAAGAATAAAATGAAAAAAAAAAAAAAAAAAACAAATAAGAAAGACAAAAGACAATGTACTGAGGCCTTTTGGAGCATTACTGGCAGAGAAGTACACATAATGAACCCGATACTGTTTATTTAATGTATTTATTTTCATTTGTTTTCCTGGATAGTTAGGCTGAGTGTCGAACCCCTTTTCATTTGGGCACAGGGAAAACAGCTCTACTGGTACAATATACAATGTAAATTAACACACGTAAATGAAAATGTTTTTGTTGTGAAATGAACAGGTAAATTAAACATTAGTGTCATCTCTGGCAGCGCAGTATTAGAAAATTATAAACAGTAACATATTGAGCTGCTTCCATCCATCCAGCTACAACCCCTTTTACCTGATGTTCTTCATCTCACATTGCTGCAGTCCTTACACTTGGGTAGTCCGCTGTCCTCGGTCGGCCCGAATATCAAAGTATTAGGCTGACGTCGGTCAAGGCGCTTAAGACTGACATCAGGACGTCAGGGTACAAATGCGCATGACCGACGTCATATCCTCAGTCTTTTTTGCCGCATGGTCCGATGCAGAAGCAGCGTTGCAAGTGCCGTTCGGCGTTCTGAAATTTTTCGAATTCGGAGTTTCAGACCGAGTCAAAGTTGGCTAAGTACCCCGTTGGGGAATATTTTAGTTTTTTCTTGCCTCAGTGGTTTACCGGATGTCAGAAAAAGTGAATAACTGTATTTCTTGTGGGAAACAGATACCGCATAGAGATTATCATACTTTGTGTATTCCTTGTTTGGGGCCTGAGCACGACGTTGTTGGGTGTCGCTTTGTGCTAGGTTCAATAAGCGCACTATTAAGCCGGAGGTTAGATTGTGCCAGGTTGGTCTTCGGAAGCGGTGTAATTATAATATGCCGCCGGATGCTCCGGCGCCGCTTCATCAAGAAGCGCAAAGACAAAGCAGCTAAACCCAGGCAAGAAGAGTCGTCCGTGCGGACACCGGTTCTTTAGAGGCGCCAGTGGAACCGTGGTTCCGCCGGAGGCTTCTCTGGAGTCCCAGGGGAGACTTTGATATTGCAGGATGTGGCCTCTCAGGAGGCAAGTCAGGCTGAAGGGGCTTCTCAGGTTACTGTACTCCCTCCCTTCCTAGGGTGGTTAGGCCCTCTCCTTCTGTTTCCAAGGCTTCTCCCAGAGGCAGGCCAGGTTTAGCTTCTGTGGGTGTCACTCCTAGTTCTTCAGGATCTGTGCCTAAGAAGCACATGCTTAAAATGGCAGAAGATTTAATTACTTTGATTAGAGGTTCTTTGCCCCCTCCTGATAAGAGGCCTAGGGTGGAACCAGAGTTGGGGAGTTTTGAGCAGGCTTCGGATGTTTCAGAGTCTTCGGCTGAAGACTTGCAGGAGTATTATCCTTATTCTGATTCTGATGTGGATGATTCTACTCCTTCTGCTTCTCCTCCAGAGGATTTTTCTTTTTCAGAGACTCTTCATTCCATGAGGGAACATTTTAAGTGGGAAGGTCAGGGCTTCTCTGATTCCAGGAAAAGGCTTAGGGAATTTTTGCTTTTACCCCAGCATAGGCCTTTGGCTATACCACCTGTTTTGGATGTTGTGGAAGATGTGTTTGCAGAGGCTTCACTTAATCCTGATTCTTTGCCTCCTGCTCCTGTTAAGCCGGACAGGTATTACAGGGTGCCTGAAGCTCATAAATTTCTTTATAAGAGTCCTAGGGCGGACCCAGAAACTGTTAGTCAGGGACCTAAGGGCGTCAGGGCCTCTGTTGTAAAAAATCCAGTTCCTCCAGATAAAGAGGCCAGAGCTTTGGATAGATGGGGAAAGAAAGTCTATACTTCTTCCACCTTAGCTATGAGGGCTTTGAATTGCCAGTTTCACATGTTGAAATATCAAAACTATCTTCTGTCTCAATTGAAGTCTAAGGTAGATGCTCTGGCGGAAGGCATTGAGTGTAAAGAATTACAAGATTTGGTACATGTTTCTGAACAGGTGGGTAAGCATTCTTTACAATGTGGTTTTGATGCTGTACAGGCCTCGTCTAGGGTGGCTGCCACTGGGTCAGTTCTTCGCAGGCACGCCTGGCTGAGGGATCAGGATTTATCTGACCATGTTAAGACTAGGATTTTAGATGCTCCTTTGCAGTCTGATGTGTTGTTTGGTTCACTTGTGGAGGCAGTCTTAAAGAAAATGGAAGACAAGGCTAAGTCTATGCAGGCTGTTAAAGATTTTTTGCAAGTTCAGCCTCTGAAGTTTAGTAGGAATTGGCCTAAGGGGTGGACGTACCCTTCTTATGATTCACAGTCTAGGGGAAGATCTAGACGTGGTAGGGGCACAGCTCAGGGCTCTTTCAGACCTAGAACAGGGAGTTCACCTGCACAGTCTTCGGGTGAGGGCAGGGGCCAGTCCTTTCGTAAACAGGCCCAATGACCTACCTTTTCAGCTGCCAGAGCCTTCTTGTCTGGCAGCGCCTTTGGGAGGAAGGTTGGCACTCTTCAAAGAAAATTGGAGTTTAATTACCCAGGACAGATGGGTATTGGATATCATACACCAAGGTTACAGGTTTTATTTCCATACCTTGCCTCCTTTCAAAGGCATGCCAGACGTTCCTCCTCAGCAAAGAATAGAGGCTCACAAACAAATTTCTCTGCTGCTTCAAATAGGGGCCATACAGCCGGTCCCTCTGCCAGAAGTGGGCCTAGGATTTTATTCTTGCCTGTTCCTAGTACCAAAGAAGGGGAACACGTGGAGACCAATTTTGGATTTATCTATCCTCAACACTTATCTGGACATTCCCAAGTTCAAAATGTTGACGTTACAACAGCTTTTACCTCTGCTGGGCAAGGATCACTGGATGGTGACTCTGGATCTCAAGGAGGCTTACCTTCATGTTCCTATCAGGCTAAGTTGCAGGAAGTATCTGCGTTTTCGAGCTGGGACTTCTCATTATCAGTTCTCTGCATTGCCCTTTGGCTTATCTACTGCGCCCAGAGTGTTCATGAAGGTTCTGGCTCCAGTGATAGCTTTCTTCAGGCTAAAAGGAATACAGATCTATCCTTATTTGGACGATTGCCTGATTCTGGCCCAAGGAAAGGACGAACTTCTTCATCATCTGCAATATGTGATAGCAGTGCTAAGATGCCTGGGGTATTCTGTGAACGAAATAAAGTCCAGTCTAGTACCCTCTCAGGACATGTGCTTTCTGGGTGTGAGACTGAATACAGCATCCCAGATGGCCTTTTGACCCCGGACAAACAAAAGAATCTTTCCCTTTACTTCCATCTATTGTCTCATCAGTCCAGGCTGACTGCAAGGACAGTCCTTCAAGCCTTGGGGTTCATGGCATCTTGTATTCTGGTGCTTCCCAATGCCAAACTGCATATGAGGAAGCTACAATGGTATCTCAAAAATGTATGGACACAGCACTGCCAAGATATGGACACTGTCATTCAGATAATACCTTGCATTCAAAAGGAATTTTTGTGGTGGGCTCAGGAATGTCACCTAAACAAGGGACTCTCTGTGACCCGGCCAGAGGCGAGTCAGATTCTAACGACAGATGCCTCAGACAAAGCTTGGGGAGCTCATCTAAATGGAAAGTGGATACAAGACACGTGGCCTGCCAGACTACAACATCTACATATCAACTTGAAGGAGATGTTAGCAGTCCAATTTGCATTAATAGCTTTCAAGGATTTACTTCTTCCAGGGCAGGTGTTGGTTCTAACAGACAACACAACTGTCATGTGGTACATCAACAAGCAAGGGGAACACATTCTTATCCTCTATGCAGACAAGCAATGATTTTGTGGAAGACTGCACACAGTTTACAGCTAAAACTCCAGGCAAGGTTTCTGCCGGAGCACAGAACTCCTTAGCAGATGTGTTGAGCAGACGAATTATGGATCCCCACGAGTGGAAATTGGATCCTCATGTGTTTCAGAAATTGACAGTGTCATGGGGAACTCCAGACATAGATCTGTTCGCTTCTCCACTAAACTACCAGCTGCCAAAGTTTTGCACAAAAGGTTTCATCCCACAGCTTGGAAAGTGGATGCTCTTTCTTTCAATTGGAGCAATCTTCATGTGTATGCCTTTCCACCTCTGCCTCTCCTCCCAAAGGTACTTCTAAAGGCCAGACAGGACAAGCCAAAGATGATTTTAATAGCTCCAGATTGGCCTCGACAGCACTGGTACCCATTACTGAGAAGTCTGGTAGGAGCCTCCATGGCCTCTGCCTTCGATTCCACACCTGCTGTCTCAGGAGAACAGTCATTTACTCAATGTCAAACTTCACTCTCTTCACCTAACGGCCTGGCATATTCTGTTTTAAACCCTGGAGGGTCTCAGCTTCCACAGCAAGTTTTGAATGTTATCTTGGAGGCCAGAAGGCCTAGTACAAGGAAAGTGTACGCAGATAAATGGAAGAGATTTTTGTTTTGGAGTGCAGCAAAGGAATTTGATGTTTCTAAGCCTAATTTAAGTGTGGCTCTTCAATATCTGGCTGAGTTACTGGACAAAGGTTTGTCCTTCTCTTCTATTAAGGTTCATGCTGCAGCAATTTCTGCTCACTATGACTGTGATCCACCATTGTTTTCTCATCCTTTGTTTAAGCAATTCCTTAGAGGGGCAAAGAATATAAGACCCCCACGTAGAGCTCCTACTCCTGCTTGGGATCTCAATTTTGTGTTGGAGAAACTCACTCTACAACCTTTTGAGCCTGCAGCTACTGCTGAGTTGAAATATTTATCATGGAAGGCTGCTTTTTTGTTGGCCATTACCTCTGCTAGAAGGGTTTCTGAATTACAGGCCCTTATGGCGGTTGAGCCTTTCTTAATTTTCCATAAGGATAGGGTATCTTTACGTACTAATCCTTCCTTTATGCCTAAAGTGGTTTCTAGTGTGGCTTTAAACCAAACTATTCATTTGCCTACTTTTTATGCAAACCCCCAAAATAAAGGGGAAAAGATTTTGCACACTTTGGATATACACAGGCAGTTGCGATATTATTTGAGCAGGACTAAAGGGTTCAGGCAGTCTCAGCAGTTATTTGTTTCATTTGCTTTGGGTTCTCAGGGCAAGCCTGTGTCAAAACAAACTATTTCTAAGTGGATTGGGTTTTGTATTGCTTTCTGTTATTCCCATCATGGTAAGGAGATTCCAGCTGGGATTAGGCCTCATTCCACTAGGGCTACTGCCACTTCTACAGCTTTTTTAAGAGGGGTGGCAACTAAAGATATTTTGGAGGCAGCTACTTGGAGTTCAGTGCATACTTTCTCTAAGCATTACCACCTTCCACTTTACTCTAAATCTAGGGCTGGTTTTGCCACTGCAATTTTACAGGGCATTTTGGCAGCTCCTACTGCTTTATAGTTTTGCCATCCTCCCTTACCTCTGCTTTGGGATTCTACCCAAGTGTAAGGACTGCAGCAATGTGAGATGAAGAACATAGTACAGTTTTGTACCTACCATAAATGTAGATGTTCGAAGATCCACATTGCTGCAGTCCAATTTACCCTCCCTCCTTCCCCTCTGTGGTTAGAGGCGGTTGTGCGGTTTGGGTTGTGAATATTGTGGATATTGTATATATTGTACATATGATTAGTGCAAGGGTGGTTGGTTGTTTTTTGCTGTCTTTTGGTTTTGACCTTTCTTTTTAGGGTCTTCTGACATCTGGGGCAAGAAAAGACTGAGGATATGACGTCGGTCATGCGCATTTGTACCCTGACGTCCTGATGTCAGTCTTAAGCGCCTTGACCGACGTCAGCCTAATACTTTGATATTCGGGCCGACCAAGGACAGCAGACTACCCAAGTGTAAGGACTGCAGCAATGTGGATCTTCGAACATCTACATTTATGGTAGGTACAGAACTGTACTTTTTTTTCTGCACAGGGTGTTGGGGTGTCACTTCAACAGTGACAATCATTTAAAGCCAATGTTCACACCACTAAGTAGCTATCCTTGACATGGTTGTTCTTTCATTACAAACACACACTCTCACATCTACAGGTGTGATTTAGCATATCCAACCCACCAATCCACCTACTGCATGTTTTGGAATATGGAAGAAAATCCATTTGAACACTGAAAGGACATGCACACTCCGCACAGAAGGCATCCCAGCTGAAAATTTAACCAGGGAACCTCTTGCTGCAAGGCGACAAAACTATTGCTGTGCCACCGTGCCACCCTTAACATTCAATGTGTTCAATAAAGCATATTGAATTGGATCACGTTTCATAAAAGCATGTCAAATAAAAGAATATAGTCACAGTGGTACAGTACATTCACACCACCACGTTGAAACCAGCAGTTCTATAAAATATGAAAAAATCATAGTAAACAAAGTCATGGAAAATTATTCAAGGTTTAGTTTAATTTAAGGAAAGCTGCCCTAAACAGATGGCAACTTTTAACTGTACTGAATGCAGTCATAGGTTCATAGGCAGTAACTAAACTAACAGCCCTTGAGCCCTTACAAGCTTAGCCATATCTATCCTGAGTTGCCCCAACTGTTGGTGGTTAGGTGAGTGAAGTTCTCAAAGGTAATTGTCTATGGTAATTAATACTGACTTACTTTGTCCAGGAGGAACATGGGCACCACCCCAGGAGTGAATTTGCGGTCATCCCATCCATTGATCTATGTTGCATTTGAAGAGGGTGAAGGAGGGCCTCTGCTTCACGTGAATTGGAAGCCTGTTCCACAGAGGTGGCAGTCTCTAGATGTATATATGTCTCCAGCATGACCTGTTCATGTCAGAGTCTAGATTAAGATCCCTGTTGTGAGTGACCTTCCTGCAGTTTGATTTAAGAATGTGTAGCATCTCCTTCAGGGTCATGTCAGAGACTGCCCTGTAAGCCAGGCACAGGTCATCCCTTAGCAAACTGTAGGAGACAGAATACAGTGACAGGGCTTTCAGTCTTTCAGTGTAAGACTTGTTTTGTGTACCTTGTAATTTCTTGGTGAGACCCCGCTGCGGTCTCTCCAACTGTTACAGGTGTCTGGTGAGATACATGCAAAAAGGAGCATCTTACTCCATTATTGGTCTGATGAGGGCTGAACATAATGGAATTATAACATTCTTAGATCTAGAAATGATGCCTTTACTTATAAGATGTGCCACATAGGATTTCCTTACTACTCTGGATACATGGTGGTCAAAGTTCAGATTGCTATCAACCTGAGTACCCAGATCACAAACCACTGGGTTTACACTTAGGGGGGGTGCTGTCTATAATGTAATTAGCAGGGATGTCAGATTTTTCCAAAGAGAATAATAATGCATTTTTTGCATGTAGCTTTAATCTGTGGCTTTAGCACAAATCATTTGCCTGTGTTAACCCTGTCTGGAGTACATTAACATCATTGGGGGACTCCATAATTGCTACCAATTTGTAATTGTCAGCGAACTTTGTCAGCCACAAGCCATCCAAGTCTGTCTGAACTTCTCAGAAATAAATTTAGACCAGTAAGGGGCCCAGCACAGAACCCTGTGGTACTCCACTGGTGACTAGTCTTTTGCTAGAGGTGAAGTCACCCACTTTGACAGTATGTGTCCTGTCAGTGAGCCAGTTGGCTACCCATCTGGTAATGTATGGGTTAATTCCCAATTGGGAGAGTTTCTCTAACACTTGAGTGGGGGAATGTGTCACATGCATTGGCTAGGTCAAGACAGGTGGTATGCACAGTCTTTCCCTCATTCAGGACTTTGGTGACTTTCTCAAAGAAGTCAACCATGTTTAACTCATTACAGCCTAGTGACGCCGTCTGCAGTTATATCCAACTGACAGCTCTAGGCATTAAATGTTGCTGGCTTATATTTAAATATTTCCAAAACCATGCTACATACAAGGTATTAGAAGATTTAATCTTAAAGCTTACATGATGACAACAATCACAACTGTATTTATAACTGACCTCTAACTAGTGCAGCTTAAGAGATATTGAATACTATTTGTGTACAATTTGTACTGTAATAATTTTTTTATGCCTCTACACAACTCATTCTAGTGACACAGCTATAACTGCTTAGGTTCACATCGCATCTCACAGCTGTATAACAAAATGCTGCTGGCAGTACATGTTTGGTTTGAATGATTACTGGGATAGCATAAGCTGTTTATAAAATATTATAAATATCAATATTTACTGCGTTTATTGTGTCTTATAAAAAATTCATATTATGACTTAGAATCAAATGAATGTAACCACTATAATAGGTTCATTGGTTCATACTAGGTATCTGACCTAGGGCATTTATAAGCCTAGCCAGAGTGTGTTTGGCTTTCGCCACCCATTTTAAATTAATTTTGCTATGCCCTTTTTCGAGGTTAGTATACTGTGCCTCTGTCTAACAGTGACACAGAAGTGATACCCGGGGTAAACCTACGATCTCCCGTCCACTCATCAAGATTCCTCTTGAAGAGAGTCAATGAGGGAATCGGCCTAACCTGGACTGGGATTTTATTCCAGAGTGAAGGGAGCCTCTGGGTTATGAATCTGTCCCTCCAGCATGTCCTATTTATTTCAGTGCTGAGGTCAAAGTCTCTCAAGCGCGTAGCTCGATGGGATTTGGATTTTCTGAGGTGCAGCATGTCCATTAATTCCGGGTTGGACATGGCTTTATACGTCAGGCACAGATCGCCTCTGAGCAGGCGGTATGCCACTGAGTAGAGCTGGAGTTTCTTTAACCGGGCAGCATACGGCATCTGTTTGAGCCCTTTGATCCTCTTGGTGAGGTACTTTTGGGGTCTTTCCAGTTGCTGCAGGTGTCTGGTAAAGTACATCCCAAAAGGGGCATTGTACTCAATTATGGGCCTGATGAGGGATGAGTAAAGAGGCACGATGACCTCCCCTGATCTAGATGTGAATCCCTTCCTGATTAGGTGGGCTATATAAATTGTTTTTCTAACCACTTTGGCCACATGGTTTTCAAATGAGAGATTGCTATCAACTTGGGTCCCCAGGTCCCTAATTACTTCTTCCGTACTTAATGGATTACCACCTATGTGGTAATTTGTGGGCACCTTGTTTTTGCCAAAGGGGATGACTATACACTTTTTGGCATTTGGCTTGAGGTCATGGCTCTGGCACCAGTTGTCTGTTTCTATGAGGCCCTTTTGTAGGATGCTTGTGTTGGCTGGAGAGTCGATTATGGCACCCAGTTTGCAGTCAAATGCGAACTTGGTCAACCACAGACCTTCCGTGTTGGCCTGTACTTCCGAGAAATATATACCGAACAAGAGAGGTCCCAGGACTGAGCCTTGTGGGACACCACTTGTAACTGGTTTGGAGACTGACATGGCTCCAGCAATTCTAACCATGTGGGTTCTGTCCTTGAGCCAGTTTGCAACACATCTAGTGACATAGGGGTTTATATTTAAGCTGGTGAGCTTATCTATAATGCCCGAGTGGGGTATTGTATCGAAGGCTTTTGCGAGGTCCAGGTAGGCTGTGTGGACCACCTTCCCCTCATCAATGGCCTTGGTGACTGTTTCAAAGAAATCGACCAGGTTTAAGAGGCAGGATCTGCGCTTAACAAAGCCAAACTGGGTAGGATCCAGTGTCTGTAGGTCCCCAATATCTTTATTTATGAGGTCCATGATGATCCTTTCCATAGCTTTGCAGACCAAGCTAGTCAGGCTTATGGGTCGATAGTTTCCAGGATCCGTTGAGGCACCACCTTTGTGGAGAGGGACCACTGTTGCTGTACGCCACTCTTTGGGTACATATCCTGTAGTAAGGCTGAGAATGAACAGTAGTTTTATGTTTGGGTTTAGCTCTTCTTGGAGTTCATGTAGGACGCAGCCCGGGACACCATCTGGTCCCATTGATGCTGTGTTTTTTGCTTTGGAGAGGGCGGCTCTTACCTGAGCATCTGAGATGTCAGGGGGCAGCACTCTGCAGGGATAGATACTTGCCCTTTTGGTGGGGAGGGGGGGAGACATTTGCGCTGAACCTTTCAGCTAGGATGTTGGCAATGTCTGTGGGTTCTGTGTATTTTTTGTCATTTTGGACTAATTCTGAGCATATCTGGGAATTCCCACCCAGGTTCCTAACATAACTAAAGAAAGCCTTGTGATTATCCTTAGTGTCCTGTGCAATTTTTCTCTCGAAGCTGGCCTTAATGAGTGCCCATAGCTTTTTGCTAATACTGATCAGAGATGGCTTCCCTTTTTGGGATTTTGCTCTATCATGTAGTAGCTTCCTCCTGCTATTGTACAGTTTGTTTATGGCTGGGGTCCACCAGACAGGACGCCTGCCTTTGGAGGATTGGGTCTTGGTTTTATTTGGGATTGCATGATCCATGCATTCCTGAAGGTGTTCATAGAATGTGTTTATAAAAGATGCTGCGGTCTGGGCCGTATTTTCCACAGGCCCGGGGGCTTTGAAGGATTCCACCTCTGTTTTGAGGAGTGTGAAATTTGCTTTAGAGAAGTTTTTCACTGTGGTTTTCTGGGCAGGGGGTGGGGTCGGGATGTGAATATCCAGTGAGATTAGTTTATGGTCTGATCTTACCAGTGAGGGATACACTTCTGGTCTGGAGCATAGAGCCCCCATGTTGGTGATGATCAGGTCCAGTATGTTTTCCCCTCTTGTGTGAGTGGTAACAAGTTGTTCCATAGCATCTGAGTTTATAAATTATAGGAACCTTTGGGCTAGGGTGTTGGAGCTAGAGTAATGCTCCCAGTCTATGTTTGGGTAGTTGAAGTCGCCCCATATAATGGTGTTTGGAGAGACCTTCATATTTTCCAGTGTTCTCAGGAAGGCCGAGTGAGGTTCCTGGGTTTGGGAGGGTGGTCTGTAGCAGGCTATAAACTGGAAGGCAGTTTTACCCACTGTTAGTTGCACATGGATAGTCTCTGATGCTTCGTGCTGTGCCACCAACCTGGAGGTGTGGGTATCTTTGACGAATATTGATACTCCCCCTCCTTTTGTCCTTCGGTCCAAGTGCATGGTATGAGGTATAACCTGGTAGTGCTGGGGTGCTCTCGGGAGCCTTGAACCAGGTTTCTGTTACTGCACAGATATCAATGTTCTCCATGCTAAGGAGAGTTTCGAGTGTGTGCATCTTGAGGTTTAGACTTCTGGCATTGAGTAGCATAACTCTTAGTTTCTTATCCCTTGTGATACCTATGGAGGTGGGTTTGTCTTTTGAGCCTTGCCTAAAAAAGGCACTATGGGGGTGGCAAGAGCCTTTGCCAATATCCGAAAGCCCAGGGGTGACAGGTGCAAGCCATCCCTAGCGAAGCATCGTGGCTTGTCGAGCATGTCATCCCAGGCTGACAGGCATTGGATCCCCTTTGAATGACACCAGTACTTAAGCCAATTGTTGAAATTGATCATCTTGTCTTCATATTGTGGCATCATTCTTGGTGAGGGTAAGATGCTACTCAAGGTCAGGGTCATACCGGCCTGGGTTACATGCTCAGAGAGCTCCTCTCTGTCTCTTTTCATGTAGTCCAGGGAGGTTCGTCTCAGGTCATTCACACCAGCATGGGCAAATATTTGTACTTGCCTTGGAGTGACCTGAGTGCTCACTTTGTTCTGAATAGTTTGACATTTACATTTTTCTAATAGCACTTATGGTTCTAGACATATGAACATTTGTCTGAACTGTGAGGTGATAACTTCCATTTTTAAAAGGCTCAGGCTGCATCCTTTGCAAGTTGGAGTACAAACTCAACATATCTCCATTGGGGGAATGAGTTAACAGGCATGATCTAGCTTTAACAAATCCAAACTGGGTTAGATCCAGAATTTGGAGATTACTTATGTCATTGTTAATAAGGTCCAGAATGATTCTTTCCATGGCCTTGCAGATGAGGTTAGTCAAGCTTATGGGCCAATAATTCTCAGGGTTAGTTGATGGTCCCCCTGTGTTCAGAGGGATTTCTGTTGCTCTCCTCCATTCTACCAGAACATAGCCAGTTCTCAAGCTGTGGAAAAAAAAACAGGGATCCACGTGTGTCAGCTAGGTCATGTTTTAAGTTGTTTAAAATGTAACCAGTGATGTCTGCTCCCACTGATGCCATGTGTTTGGCCTTGGAGAGCACCAAGATGATCTGCTCTCTTGAGATAATAGGCTGAGGAATGGTGACGGGTATACTTTGGGGGATGACTGGGGGAACAGGGGAGTGAGTTTTTCTCCAAATCTGTCAGGTAGCAGGTTGGCTATTATCTGTGGTTGAGTGTGGGTGGTGCCACCCACAACCAGTTCAGCGCATAGCTTTCGGACATAGTTAAAGAATGCTTTGTGATTATCCTTAGCTAGGGAGGCTATGTTTGCTTTGTAATTAGCTTTGGAGGACTTGACAAGATCTCTAATTTGCCTGTTTAAGCTAGAGAGGGATTTCTTCCTTTGCTGAGACAGTTCCTTCTTGTTTTTGGACATTAGTTTCATTCTCTTGTTGCATAGCCTGTTTATGATAGGGGTCCACCAGGGTGGCTTGTTGTTTGACAAGACCTGGTTTTAATCTGGTCAAGTACAGCCAAATCTATACAACTGCTTAAGTGGTTACACAGGGCAATGCTGTACACCTCTGCATAGGAGTCCACGTTATCTGCTTTCAAGAGGGCTTTAAAACATCTTATACTATCACTTAGGGAGAGGTAATTTGTGTTAGAAAAATTCTTAAGCATTTTTGAGCTTGATGGTGTATCTGGTCCTATGATTACATCAAACGATACTGATTTATTGTCCATGTTACCAAGGAGGACATCAGGGAGGAACGGAGGGTTCAAAGCTCTCCCATGTTAGTGAGTACTGTGTCCAGGACATTTGAGCCCCTTGTGGGTGTACTGACTAACTGCTTCAGAGCAACTGCATTGACAGTTCAGGAACTGCTGAGCCAGCATGTTTGTGGTTGTGTATATTTCCAAATCGATGGTAGGATAATTAAAATCACAAATGAGTAGGTGCTGGGCTGCATGGCAAGTGACTCCAGTAAGTCCAGGTATATGCTATGCTTTTCCTGTTTCATGATGGGAGACACACAGCTAGCTATGATGTGGTAGGGGGCTTTGCATATGTTAATTGGACATGGAGTAACTCAAGAAAATCATACTGTTTGACCAGTCTTGAGGCGTACTTATCCTTAATGAAGATGGATACATCTCCTCCTTTGGTTCTTTCATGCTCAGTTTGTGGTCTGAACATATGGAAGGCATTGTAGCCCTGCATGACCAGGGTGCTTTCTGGGCCTTTGAACATTGTCTCGCCGAACTGCACAGACATCATCTTCCAAAGTGAGGTGTGCTTCCAGGGAGTACAGTTTCTTCTTTAGACTCCTAGATACTCTTAGTAACAGCAACCAATTCATTCTTTCTTATTTACCTTTTTAATCGACTTCTTCATTTAAAAACCTTTTTTGCTATGTCTGTTCAGAACTGTTTTACACGTGTGGCTGTGAAGTGCATTCCAACTGGAATACAGAATATCCTTCCCTTTCTGAGGGCTTCTGCTGCAAGCTACTGTTTCTGTAGCTGCAATATACTCTGCAAAGAAACACTGATTATCGTTTGGATGGGTGTTTTCATAAATTAATGGCTTACCATAAGAATTTAATGATATAAGTATGATGAACATTTCTAAGGTGTACATACAGTCAACATTAATTTCTAATAATGATGCATATATTGGGGGTACTACGATACAGTGGTTAATGTAACAATTTCACAGATCCAGGGTTCAGGGTTAATTTCTGGCCAAGGTTAATGCCTGTGGAAAGTTTGCATGTTCTCTGTATGGGTTTTCTCACTTCTTTGAAAGACATGCTCTCTAGGCCTAGCTGTGATTCTGAATTGCCCCAGGTTCATTGACACAACTATCTGTGCGAGTGCTGCCATGTGATGAACTGGTACCCTATCCAGGGTCAGTCATGACACACTGTTTCTGCTGTATGCTAGGGTCAGCTTCTGGTGATTTCTCCTATCCACCTGGTGAATCTGGGCATACTGGGGCAATGCGGCAACTGCCTCATGGACACAGACAATCCTCTCCTCCTACCATCCAACATTACAACCTGTGAGAGATGCACTTACATAGCCAAACTGGAAGCAAAGCTCTCTCCAGCCAAGATTGTGCTAGAAAGTTAAGAGGAGAAGGCTAACACCTGCACTACACCTCAGGCAACTCATAGCCCTTCAATACCCACACCATCAACACCCACACATAGCAACACTAAACCCACATATGCGGAGGCCCTTAATATTAACCTGCCCAAGCAACAAGGACCTCCGAAGCTGAAACACAAACACCAGTCACAACCAAAGTGACACATAGCTCACAACACCAGTGTGCCACCCAACAACAGCCCCTAAGGCAAGACAATGTACCCAACACTTTAGTCATAGGTGACTCTATAGTCAGGCACACTGATGTCCCACTCACCAGGCTGAACAAGGAGAAAATTACAGTCAGCTGCCTGTCGGGTGCCAGGATTCGCCACATAATGCATGCACTCAAGTCAATCCAAAACAAGTACAAATACGACTCTGTCATTGTCCATGCTGGAGTGAATGACTTGAGACGTACCTCCCCGGACTACACGAAAAGAGACATGGATCATGTGGCCCAGGCAGGTATGACCC
Source organism: Protopterus annectens (assembly GCF_019279795.1). Classification (NCBI taxonomy): domain Eukaryota; kingdom Metazoa; phylum Chordata; order Ceratodontiformes; family Protopteridae; genus Protopterus; species Protopterus annectens. The sequence goes on from NC_056748.1 coordinate 223,849,366, forward strand.
TAGCCCTGAGTAGCACCCTGCCTTCGCCCAGAATGATACCACAGTATAAGGACAAAATTATTGACTTCAACAATTGGCTAAGCTTCTGGTGTCATTCAAAGGGGATCCAGTATCTGTCTGCCTGGGAAGACATGATCGACAAACCACGATGCTTTGCCAGAGATGGTATGCATCTGTAACCCCTGGAATTCAGGTTACTGGCTAAAGCTCTTGCTACCCATATAATGCCTTTTTTAGGCAAGGTTCAAAGGATAAAACCACCACCGTAACAGATACAAGCATGCAAAATCTGAAAGGTAATGCTACTCAATGCTAGAAGTCTAAACCTCAAAATGCACTCTCTCTCGAGGCACTCCTAAAAATGGAGAACATTGATATCTGTGCAGTAACTAAGACCTGGTTCAAGGCTCCAGAGAGCACCCCTGCAATACCAGGCTACAACTCTTACCACACTTTTTGGACACAAAACCAAGACCGAAACACTAAAGGTGGAGGAGTGTCCATATTCACCAAGGATATTCACACCTCCAGGTTAGTTGCCCAACACAATGCATCTGAAATTCTCCAGGTGCAACTAACACTAGATAAGACTGCAATCCAAATTGTAGCTTGCTACAGATCCCCTACCATGCCCCAAGATTCTCACTACACCTTTCTAAACATACCGGAAAATATTAAGATACAACCAAACACCCTAATACTGGGTGATTTCAACTACCCTGCCATTAACTGGGAAAACTACTTGGGTACCAACTCCCTTTCCCAACAGTTCTTGGAATTCATAAATTCCAACGCCCTGGATCAACTAATCCACTGTCCCACCAGGGGCTCCAATATCCTAGACCTGGTCATTACCAACATGGGAGATAGATGCTCCACACCAGTGGTCACCCCCTCATTGTTCAGGTCTGATCATAAGCAAATCACCCTTGACATCCACATCCCTCCCCCACCCCCAGTAAGGAAACCTCCTTAAAAAACTTCTCCAAAGCCAACTTCATGCTACTGAAGTCAGAATCCTACACTAACGCACTGTACGAGCACATCCACTCGTGCATGAATCGTGCCATCCCAAATAGAACCAAGATGCTCTTCTCCAAAAAAAAGGAAGCCAATCTGGTGGTCCCCTGCTTTAAACAAACTATATAAGAGAAGGAAGAAACTGTTGCAGAAAAGAGGAAAATCCCAGGATGCAAAAAACTCCCTTACCAGCCTCAGTAAGAAGCTGAGATCCCTCATAAAATCCTTAAAAGCTAGTTACGAAAATAAAACTGCCAAAGATTCCAAAGACAACCACAAGGCATTCTATAGTTATGTCAAGAATCTAAATGGCAATGCTCAGATCTGTTCGGAGCTACAACAGAATGGCATTAAATATACTGATCCCAAGGATATTGCCAATATCCTGGCAGATCGATTTAGTGCCAACTTCACCCCCCTCTCATCCCCTAAAGGGCCCATTTCAATACGAAAAGATTGCCAAATTCCAGTAATCACGGCCGCACAGGTAGAAACCGCACTCTCTAAAGCAAGAGTACAGTATCTATGGGACCAGATGACATCCCAGGCTGTGTACTACATGAACTACAAAATGAACTGGCACCTCACCTAAGTGTCATGTTTAATCATAGCCTCACCTCAGGCTTCGTGCCCACTGAGTGGCGCACAGCTACAGTTATCCCAAGCCACAAGGGGGGATCCACCTTGGATCCTGGGAACTACCGTCCCATCAGTCTGACAAGCCTGATCTGCAAGGGCATGGAACGCATTATCATGGAACTTATAAACAAAGACATTGGCAACCTTCAAACACTGGACCCCACCTAGTTTGGATTTGTGAAGGGCCAATCTTGTCTCCTGAATCTAACTGACTTCTTCGAATCAGTTTCCAGAGATGTGGATGAGGCTAAGGTGGTCCACACAGCCTATATGGCCCTCGCCAAGGCCTTCGACACCACCCCCCACTCTGGAATCATAGATAAACTTACTAAGATGGGCATAAATCCCTACGTCACTCGATGGGTTGCCAACTGGCTTACTGACAGAACCCAGACTGTAAAAGTAACCAACTCCAAATCCAGCTACAGACAAGTGACAAGTGGAGTACCTCAGGGTTCAGTCCTGGGACCACTCTTGTTTGGCATCTACTTCTCTGAAGTACAGGCCAACACTAAGGGACTCTGGCTAACAAAGTACGCAGATGACTGCAAACTGGGAGCCACTATTGAATCTCCAAATGATGTGGATATTCTACAAAAGGGCCTTACAGAAACAGATGCCTGGTGCCAGAGCCATGGGCTCAAGCCTAATGCCAAGAAATATATAGTTATCCCCCTTTGGAAAAAAACACGTACCCATGAATTACCACAAAGGTGGCAGTACACTAAACATCGAAAGTGTGATGAAAGACTTAGGGACACAGGTGGACAGTGGTCTCACTTTCGATAACCACATCGCCACAACAGTCAGGAAATCCTTCTATGTGGCACACCTCATCACTAATGGCTTTTCATGCAGAAAAAAGGATGTCATTGTCCCACTGTACTCATCCCTCATTAGACCCATTATAGAATACAATGCCCCATTTGGTATGTACCTCACAAGACATCTGCAACAGCTGGAAAGGCCACAGAAATACCTCACTAAAAGAATCACAGGCCTAAAGCAGATGCCATATGCTGACCGTCTAAAAAAACTCCAGCTATATTCTGTGGCATATCGTCTACGCAGAGGCGATCTCTGCTTAACATACAAGGCCATGTCAAACCCTGAGCTGTTGGACCTGCTCCACTTAAAGAAATCCCAATCCCTCACAGCCACACGCTCCAGGGATCTAATCCTGGTAATCACAGTGAACAAAACATGCTGGAGGGATAGGTTCCTGACCCAGAGACTTCCCATACTCCAGAATAGACTGCCCATACATGTCAAGCAGAGCGCCTCCTTGGCCCTCTTCAAAAGGAACCTTGATGATTGGATGGGAGATAGGAAATTCACCCCAGGGATCATGTCAGTCGCCCTGCTAGACAGGGGTCCAGAAAAGTCAATATTGTGGGAAGAAATATCCAGGGAATTGTTATGGCTAGGCTTGCATAGGCCCTAGGGCTGATAGCCTAGTACCAACCTATAAACCTATGCTCTGATTTACCATGAACTGAAATGGATTAAGCAGTTCTTGGAGCTGAAAGGGAGAGTGACTGTTTTTATAGAGAATAACATTCACATCTATGAAGCACTCAGGCCCAAAAATATTATTACAATCTGGCTCTGCTTAGATAGCCTTTGGTGCTGGTTATGATCTTATTACATAACCTAGGCAAAGATATGAATGCAAGTAAAACTCAAACCAGGCTCCACGATGTGATAAGATCCACTTTGTTCACAACACCATCAGACATAAAATTAAAACCAGTAAATTCTGCAAATTCAATGAAATACACAATATTTCATTGAATTTGCAGAATTTACTGGTTTTAATTTTATGTCTGATGGTGTTGTGAACAAAGTGGATCTTATCACATCGTGGAGCCTGGTTTGAGTTTTACCAGTTTTTCTTGTTGGAGTTAATGAATGCAAGTACATTTTGATGGATCAGCATTACAGTGCTTACCTTGTACACAACATCTCAAAGCTGGGGAAAATTAAATAACCCCAAAGTGGGTAAAATATTGGTCTGGCCCCAAGGTACTCATGTCTCCAATGATGGCTGTAGGACTATGCCTTCACATTCTTCTCCACATGCCATGTTAATGTACTAAGCTTTTCTTATTCAGTCCTGTTTCCTATATTCCTTCCCTTTTTTCTATGTCTTTTTTTTTTTTTTTTTTTGCTTCTGCATTCTGCACTTCCTATTATCCATTCTCTGCCCTCTTCTAAGGTCTTTTTTGTTTGCTCCTTACTTAATACTGTCTCTCTAATTTCTTATCCTCCATCCATGTACATTTCTTTCTCCCACTTTCTGTAAATACTATGAAGAGGGTAAGCATTCTGCTTCTGGCATTACTGATTTGTATTTAAAGTTCTTGTCAAGCTGATTTGTCTAACATGAGATGCACATAATAATGTGTGTATACGTTTAATGTCAAGTTTTGGATACTTCTATTTAGTGTGTGCATGTACTGAAAATATACAAGGTCTAGTCAAATGTAATATACAGGTCAAAAGGTCACGCTGTGTGTGTGTGTGTGTGTGTGTGTGTGTGTGTGTGTGCATATGTGCGTGTGTGCATGTGTGTGCGTGCTTGTAAAATCTTTTTTTAATGCAACTTTTCTCTTCGAGCCTCCATTAAAAAGGACTATGCTCAGAAGGACCTTCAAACAAATATAAACATATTTATATATTTGTATTGTTGCCTTGCATAGTGTGGTCTTGTTCTTCACAGATTCAGTGTGTTTAGCACTAAAGTGAACAAAAGCTACTTATGATTTTTCATAAAACCCAGTCATAGCCTTCAATTCAAAACCTACACTGCAAAGATAACTATAGCAAAAAAAAATGTAATGACAACAACAAAATGCATTTACAGGGCACAGACCAAAGGAGAAAACAAGTAGAAAGAAGACATGAGAGACACAGAAATATTAAAAAAATGTAAAATAATGGCATGAAAAGCCTCAGATAAACCTCTGGTAATAATGTACATCTCAATAAACATGAGTAAGAAGCTACCATATAAATATCCCAGCTAAATGTGGGGGTGTGCAATATAATAAACATTCCAATTTAATGTGGGGGTGTGCAGTATAATAAACATCCCAGTTTAATGTGGAGGTGTGCTGTGTGCAATATAACAAACATCACAATTTAATGCGAGAATGTGCAATATAATAAACGTCACAATTGTTAATGTGGGGGTGTGCAATATAATAAACGTCACAATTTGTAATGTGGGGGTGTGCAATATAATAAATACCACAATTTAATGTGGGGTGTGCAATATATTAAACATCCAAAAAACAGAAGAAAAGTAGAACACGATGGTTCCAGATTCAAACCAAAAAGCTTTTATTATACAATGTAAGCACTTCCACAGTTAAACCAACTGCTTCCTTAGACATTAAACCACGATTAAAAATCATCACTTTTATAATAGCACTTACATCACTTCCTGCTCTAATGGGCTCATTAAATAATTAGTTAAGTTAAACTTAAAGCAGCAATAGAGGCATAAAAACAAATCAAATATTTAATCTAAACACATTAAAACACATAAAACAGTGGCATGCACAAAGAAATGACATGGAATGAAAATAGCCTATCTTACTTAATAAAAGGAATATATTGAAAGAAATATATAAAAAAGGCATCCCTAAAAGGGAAAAATTAAAAAAAATAACTATATACGTTGAGGTCTAGCCTTAAGAACTGGTCTAATGGGAACCTTGTCATTTAAACCCTACTCTGCATAAGCCTTCAGTCTAATAATCCACCTTGCTTCTATTACCTCTGTTCTGTTCCTGATGTTTCCCAGTCTCCCATCTAGCCTAGTCTTCTCTATAGCCAGGAACTTAAAATGATGTGTATTCCCTTCTCAATAATGTGTCTAGCTAAGGCATTAGTTTTATTTAGGCTCCTGATATCATACATTTCTTTGTGCCGGTCCTAAGCCCGGATAAATGGGGAGGGTTATGTCAGGAAGGGCATCCGTCGTAAAACTTTGCCAAATAATTTCATGTGGACACCAGTAAATATTTCCATACCAGATCGGTCAAGGCCTGGGTTAACAACGACCGCCACCAGTACTGTTAGCCAACAGAGTGCTGGCAGAAATTGGGCTACTGTTGGCCGAAGGAGGAGAAGAGGCGGAAGGCATGGCTGAAAGCAGGAAGAGAGGAGAAAGGCTAGGACTGTGGTAGTGAGGGTCAGAACTTTGAATGTTGTTAGTATGACTGGTACAGGGAGAGAGCTAGCTGATATGATGGACAGAAGGAAGGTTGGTATATTGTGTGTGCAGGAGACCAGATGGAAGGGGAGTAAGGCTAGGTGTATCGGAGGTGGGTTCAAATTGTTTTACCATGGTGTGGATGGCAGGAGAAATGGTGTAGGAGTTATTCTGAAGGAACAGTATTTTAAGAGTGATTTGGAGGTGAAAAGAGTGTCGGATAGAGTGATGTTTACAAAGGTGGAAAAAATGGTGTAATGATGAATGTTAGTGCATATGCTCCACAAGTTGGGTGTGCAATGGATGAGATAGAAAAATTTTGGAGTGAATTAGATGAAGTGGTGATGACTGTACCCAAGGGTGAGAGAGTGGTGATTGGAGCAGATTTCAATGGGTATGTTGGTGAAGGGAACAGAGGGGATGAGGATGTGATGGGTAGGAATGGTGTTAAGCAAAGGAATGCAGAATTTCAGATAGCAGTGGATTTTGTGAAAAGGATGGACATGGCTGTGGCGAATATGTATTTTAACAAGAGGGAGGAGCATAGGATGACATACAAGAGTAGAGGAAGATGCACACAGGTGGATTATATCTTATGTAGGAGGGCCAGTTTGAAGGAGATTGGAGACTGTAAAGTGGTGACCGGGGAAAGTGTAGTTAGGCAGCATAGGATGGTGGTTTGTAGGATGACGTTGGTGATTAAGAGGAGGAGGAGGAGTGTGAGGGCAGCACCAAGGATCAAATGGTGGAAATTGAAAAAGGGTAATTGTGAGGTGGAGTTCAGGATGAGTTAAGACAGGCACTGTGTGGCAGTGAAGAGTTACCAAATAGCTGGGTAACTACAGCAGAGCTAGTAAGGGAGATGGCTAGAAAGGTGCTTGGGATGACATCTGGACAGAGGAAGGATGACAAGGAGACATGGTGGTTGAATGAGGAAGTACTGGAGAGTATACAGAGAAAGAGGATGGCGAAGAAGAAGTGGCATTGTCAGAGAGATGAAGAAAGTAGACAGGAGTATAAGGAGATGAGGTGCATGGCAAAGAGAGAGGTGGCGAAGGCTAAGGATAAGGCATATGAAGAGTTGTATGAAAGGTTGGACACTAAGGAGGGAGAAAAGAACCTGTACCAATTGGCTAGATAGAGGGACAGAGCTAGGAAAGATGTGCAGCAGGTAAAGGTGATAAAGGATAATGAGGGAAAACATACTCACAAGTGAAGAGTGTGTGTTGAGGAGATGGAAAGAGTACTTTGAGGGGTTGATGAATGAAGAGAATGAGAAGGAGAGAAGGTTGGGTGATGTAGGGATAGTGAATCATGAAGTACAATGGATTAGCAAGGAGGAAGTAAGGATAGCTATGAAGAGGATGTAGAATGGAAAGGCTGTTGGTCAAGATTACATACCTGTGGAAGCATGGAGGTGTTTAGGTGAAATGGCAGTGGAGTTTTTAACCAGATTGTTTAATGAAATCTTGGAAAGTGAGAGGATGCCTGAGGAATGGAGAAAAAGTGTTTTGGTACCAATTTTTAAGAATAAGGGTGACATGCATAGCTGTAGTAACTACAGAGGGATTAAATTGATCAGTCACAGCATGAAGTTATGGGAAAGAGTAGTGGAAGCTAGGTTAAGAAGGGATGTGATGATTAGTGATCAGCAGTATGGTTTCATGCCGGGAAAGAGCACTACAGATGCGATGTTTGCTCTGAGAGTGTTGATGGAAAAGTACAGAGAATGTCAGAAGGAGTTGCATTGTGTTTTTGTAGACTTAGAGAAAGCATATGACAGGGTGCCTAGAGAGGAGTTGTGGTATTGTATGAGGAAGTCGGGAGCGTCAGAGAAGTATGTAAGAGTGGTACTGGATATGTTCGAGGGTAGTGTGACAGCGGTGAGGTCTGCTGTGGGAGTGATGGATGCGTTTATGGTGGAGGTGGGGTTACATCAAGGATCAGCTCTGAGCCCTTTCTTATTTGCAATGGTGATGGACAGGTTTACAGATGAGATCAGACAGGAGTCCCCGTGGACTATGATGTTTGCAGATGACATTGTGATCTATAGTGAGAATAGGGAACAGGTGGAGGAAACCCTGGAGAGATGGAGATATGCTCTGGAGAGAAGAGGAATGAAGGTCAGCAGGACTAAGACAGAATATATGTGTGTGAATGAGAGGGAGGATAGAGGAGTGGTGAGGATGCAAGCTGTAGAGGTGGCAAAGGTGGATGATGTCATTGGTGGATGGTGTCATTCAAAAGGGATCCAATGCCTGTCAGCCTGGGATGACATGCTCGACAAGCCACGATGCTTCGCTAGGGAAGGCTTGCACCTGTCACCCCTGGGCTTTCGGATATTGGCAAAGGCTCTTGCCACCCCCATAGTGCCTTTTTTAGGCAAGGCTCAAAAGACAAACCCACCTCCATAGGTATCACAAGGGATAAGAAACTAAGAGTAATGCTGCTCAACGCCAGAAGTCTAAACCTTAAGATGCATGCACTCAAAACTCTCCTTAGCATGGAGAACATCGATATCTGTGCAGTAACAGAAACCTGGTTCAAGGCTCCCGAGAGCACCCCAGCACTACCAGGTTATACCTCATACCATGCTTTTCGGCCCCAAAACTTGGACCGAAGGACAAAAGGAGGGGGAGTATCAATATTCGTCAAAGATACCCACACCTCCAGGTTGGTGGCACAGCACGAAGCATCAGAGACTATCCATGTGCAACTAACAGTGGGTAAAACTGCCTTCCAGTTTATAGCCTGCTACAGACCACCCTCCCAAACCCAGGAACCCCACTCGGCCTTCCTGAGAACACTGGAAAATATGAAGGTCTCTCCAAACACCATTATATTGGGCGACTTCAACTACCCAAACACAGACTGGGAGCATTACTCTAGCTCCAACACCCTAGCCCAAAGGTTCCTAGAATTTATAAACTCAAATGCTATGGAACAACTTGTTACCACTCCCACAAGAGGGGAAAACATACTGGACCTGATCATCACCAACATGGGGGCTCTATGCTGCAGAACAGAAGTGTATCCCTCACTGGTAAGATCAGACTATAAACTAATTTCACAGGATATTCACATCCCGAACCCACCCACTGCCCAGAAAACCACAGTGAAAAACTTCTCTAAAGCAAATTTCACACTCCTCAAAACCGAGGTGGAATCCTTCAAAGCCCCCGGACCTGTGGAAAATACGGCCCAGACCGCAGAATCCTTTATAAACGCATTCTATAAACACCTTCAGGAATGCATGGATCATGCAATCCCAAATAAAACCAAGACCCAATCCTCCAAAGGTAGGCGTCCTGTCTGCTGGACCCCAGACATAAACAAACTATACAATAAAAGGAGGAAGCTACTACATGATAGAGCAAAATCCCAAAAAGGGAAGGCATTTCTGATCAGCATTAGCAAAAAACTACGGGCACTCATAAAATCGTCTAAGGCCAGCTTCGAGAGAAAAATTGCACAGGACACTAAGGATAATCACAAGGCTTTCTTTAGTTATGTTAGGAACCTGGGTGGGAATTCCCAGATATGCTCAGAATTAGTCCAAAATGACAAAAAATACACCAAACCCACAGACATTGCCAACATCCTAGCTGACAGGTTCAGCGCAAACTCCCCCCCCCCCACCAAAAGAGCAAATATCTATCCCAGCAGAGTGCTGCCCCCCTGACATCCCAGATGCTCAGGTAAGAGCTGCCCTATCCAAAGCAAAAAACACAGCATCAATGGGACCAGACGGTGTCCCGGGCTGCGTCCTACATGAACTCCAAGAAGAGCTAAACCCAAACATAAAACTACTGTTCAATCTCAGCCTTACTACAGGATATGTACCCAAAGAGTGGTGTACAGCAACAGTGGTCCCTCTCCACAAAGGTGGTGCCTCAACGGATCCTGGAAACTATCGCCCCATAAGCCTGACTAGCTTGGTTTGCAAAGCTATGGAAAGGATCATCATGGACCTCATAAATAAAGATATTGGGGACCTATAGACACTGGATCCTACCCAGTTTGGCTTTGTTAAGGGCAGATCCTGCCTCTTAAACCTGGTTGATTTCTTTGAAATAGTCACCAAGGCCATTGACGAGGGGAAGGTGGTCCACACAGCCTACCTGGACCTCGCAAAAGCCTTCGATACAATACCCCACTCGGGCATTATAGATAAGCTCACCAGCTTAAATATAAACCCCTATGTCACTAGATGGGTTGCAAACTGGCTCAAGGACAGAACCCACATGGTTAGAATTGCTGGAGCCATGTCAGACTCCAAACCAGTTACAAGTGGCGTCCTGGGACCTCTCTTGTTCGGTATATATTTCTCGGAGGTACAGGCCAACACGGAAGGTCTGTGGCTGACCAAGTTCGCAGATGACTGCAAACTAGGCGCCATAATCGACTCTCCAGCCGACACAAGCATCCTACAAAAGGGCCTCATAGAAACAGACAACTGGTGCCAGAGCCATGGCCTCAAGCTAAACGCCAAAAAGTGTATAGTCATCCTCTTTGGCAAAAACAAAGTGCCCACAAATTACCACACAGGTGGTAATCCATTAAGTACGGAAGAAGTAATTAGGGACCTGGGGACCCAAGTTGATAGCAATCACTCATTTGAAAACCACGTGGCCAAAGTGGTTAGAAAAACATTTTATATAGCCCACCTAATCATGAAGGGATTCACATCTAAATCAGGTGAGGTCATCGTGCCTCTTTACTCATCCCTCATCAGGCCCATAATTGAGTACACTGCCCCTTTTGGGATGTACCTTCCCAGACACCTGCAGCAACTGGAAAGACCCCAAAAGTACCTCACCAAGAGGATCAAAGGCTCAAGCAGATGCCATATGCTGCCCGGTTAAAGAAACTCCAGCTCTACTCAGTGGCATACCGCCTGCTCAGAGGCGATCTGTGCCTGACATATAAAGCCATGTCCAACCCGGAATTAATGGACATGCTGCACCTCAGAAAATCCAAATCCCATCGAGCTATGCGCTCAAGAGACTTGAACCTCAGCACTGAAATAAATAGGACATGCTGGAGGGACAGATTCATAACGCAAAGGCTCCCTTCACTCTGGAATAAAATCCCAGTCCAGGTTAGGCAGAGTCCCTCATTGACTCTCTTCAAGAGGAATCTTGATGAGTGGATGGGAGATCGTAGGTTTACCCCGGGTATCACTTCTGTGTCACTGTTAGACAGAGGCACAGTATACTAACCTCAAAAAAGGGCATAGCAAAATTCATTTAAAATGGGTGGCAAAAGCCAAACACACTCTGGCTAGGCTTATAAATGCCCTAGGGCAGATAGCCTAGTATGAACCTATGAGTTTAAATACTTGGGGTCAATAGTTCAGAGTAACCAAGTTTGATCTACCGCTGAAAATGGACATGCATCCAGTCGGACTATCCCGGTCAACAAATGTAAAATAAAAAATAAAAATAAGTAACGGTGAGTGTGGAAGAGAGGTGAAGAAGAGAGTACAGGCAGGATGGAGTGGGTGGAGAAGAGTGTCAGGAGTGATTTGTGACAGACGAGTACCTGTAAGAGTGAAAGGGAAGGTCTACAAGAGAGTAGTGAGACCAGCTATGTTATATGGGTTGGAGACAGTGGCACTGACAAAAAGGCAGGAGTTTGAGCTGGATGTGGCAATGTTAAAGATGTTAAGATTTGCACTGGGTGTGACAAGGGTGGACAGGATTAGGAATAAGTATATAAGAGGGTCAGCCCAGGTTGGAAGGTTTGGAGACAAAGCCAGAGAGGCAAGATTACGTTGGTTTGGACATGTGCTGAGGAGGGATGCTGAGTATATTGAGAAAAAGATGCAAAGCATGAAGCTACCAGGTAACAGGAAAAGAGGAAGGCCTAAGATAAGGTTTATGGATGTGGTGAGAGAGGACATGCAGGTGGTTGGTGTGACAGAGCAAGATGTAGAGGACAGGAAGAAATGGAAACAGGTGATCTGCTGTGGCGACCCCTAACGGGAACAGCCGAAAGAAGATGATGATATCATAAAAATGCTCTCTCATTCTGTCTTTTAAACACCTATCAGTTTTACCTATGTAAAATGACTGGCATGTTAACCAAGTACATGGAGTCACAAGTAGCTGCCACTTTAAACCTAAACACCTTTTTAAAGTCTGGATGAACAAACTGTCCTGATACATCTAAACAGTCACAGAAAAATAGACTTGTTACAAACAATCTGAGTTGCTTTCAAAATTCTTCGGGTAGCATAGCTGCCATATTGAGAATGCCTGTTCTATATTCGAGTAATGTAAAACAGGCTGTAGAAATATATAAGAAATTTTGGTCAGTATTAGTAGTGGATGATCATATCAAGGAAGTGGTAGGGAATAGCCCTAGATTTGTTTACAGCAACATGAAATCTCTTAAGAGGTTGAGATGCTACCCAAATAGATACCACTTCAGAATGGGGAATACACCTATATAGCAGAACAAATGACCCCCAAATTAAGGAGAACATCAAACAGCTAGAAAATAAACAAAAAAGGACATAAGAAAAAGCAAAGGCATCACATGAACTAAGACTAGATACAGAAGTCAAAGACTACTACAAAACCTTTATCAGTTATGTCAGGAAAAAAAAGAATTAACACCTGACTTTGCAAAGAGCTTATTCATAGTGATACTATATACTCCAGTCCCGTGGATACTGCCAACATACTTGGCAAATATATTTAGTGCTAACTTCACTACATAAACATTTATTTCATTATCCTTGCTGGACTCAAGCCACCAACCATCATTAAAGAATATATGCTGAAGGTACTCCAAAAACAAATACCTCATCATGGGGCCTGACATGCCTAATTAATTGCACTAAATAAGCACTGGAGAGCCCCACTCCTTAAACTCTTTATCCTGAGCCTACCAACTGGCTTTGTTGCATGAGAGAGGGCACAGCTGTTGTGATACCAGTTCACAAGGATGACCCCACCACTGACCCTATGAACTACCTCGCCTAATGAATATTATATGCAAATCCATGGAACGTAATTCCTAAGATCCAAAGAAACTCCACATGCCCACTGAACAACCACAAGTCAGTTATTTAACTTCCTAATTTTCCTGGTTTTCCTCTAAAAATATGATGCAATTGGTGGATGGAGCTTGGTGAACTAACCTAATTAACTATGATATCGAAAATCTTATGCTCAACCCCCAGCAGTGTGTCTTTGTCAAGGGTGGATCCCATTTAATGAATCTTGCAAACTTCTTTTAGAGGGTAGGTCTATGTTATATATTCGAACTTTCAAAATGTCGACTACCATATGTTCGATAACATATGGTCGATATTTGAAAGTGTGAATACATAAAAAAAAAACAACAAATAAAAGAAAAACATATCTTAACGGTGCGAGCAGGGGGGCAAGCCCCCCTGCACCCCCCACACCCCCCTACTTAAATATACCAACTCCGAGACTGCACTTCAGAGCTGGTAAGGGAAATTCTCCCATTCTGCATCGTATGGCGCCGTTAAAAATCAACCTTCGAACTCTTGAAATGTCGATCATGTGGTCTCGACCATATGACGTTCGACATTTCAAGCGTTCGTTTATTTGACATAGATCCTAGAGAGTTACTTAGGCTGTGGACTGTGTGCAAGCTGTCCACATAGTGTACCTTGACCTTCCCAAGGCATTCAATACCATACCTCATGCAACTATATTAAACAAGATGAAGGAGCTCCAAATTGGCCCGTATGTGGTTTAGTGAATAACCAAATGGCTTATGAACAAGACTTGCACAGTGAGAGTAGGGTGTGCATCCTCTGAGAACTTGAAGGTGACCCGTGGACTTCCTCAGGTATCTGTGCTGGAACCTCTGCTATTTGGTATCTACTTAGATCTTCACTTGTCAAACATGGAGCTCTAGTTAGCAAAGTTCACAGATGATTGCAAGCTGTGAGTCGTTGTCAAGTTCTCCTCTGACATACAGCACTCCAACTGGAGCTTACATTTAATAACTGGTGTACAAAAATGAGCTCAGACTAAACACCAAAAAGTGCAACATTGCAGTATCTGATAAAAACTCCTAGCGCTAGCTTATGACATAGATAATACACCACTTCAAAATTAATATGTAATGAGAGGCCGAGGTACATGAGTGGATAGCTCTCATGTTTGTCCATCACGTTGCAGCAGTGGCTAGGAAATGCTTTTAACTTGCAGAGCTCATAGGAAAAGGTATTTCTTCTAGATCAAATGATGTCCTCACCTCCTTGTAGTCTGCACTTAGACCCATCACTGAGTAGAACATCCCCTTTAGGATTTACCTAAGTGTATTAGGTAACTGGAAAGAACCCCGAGGTTTGTAACTAAAAATATCATAGTTTTAAAAGAAGAGAACTACTAAAAAAGATTGGAGGCTTCATCTCTATACTCAGGTTCATAGGGATAACCTGTACCTTTCTTAGGAAAATGAGAAATGACATCAATTATTATAAGAGCTTTAGTAGTCCAAGAACTCTAATAACTCCATAAATCAAACAGTCCAGCTAACATTAAGGCCAGAGAACTAAATCTACTCCAACAAATAAAACTATGGGGGAGGGATAGATTTATTACACAATGTCAGCCTCTTCTCTGGAACAGGCTTTCTCTCCAAGTTAAGTAGCATGATGCACTGCCTGCCTTTAAAAAGAAGCTTGGCAATTGGGATGGGTATTCATAAAATCACCCCTGGTATGACTGGCTTGGCCCTCTGTGATAGGGGAGGCAACGCCTAAGGGTGGGTACTGGCAAGGCAGAAATGGCCTCATGGCTTAACTGCAGTGCAATTCCTTTGATCTTATGAAACTTCACCTGCCCAGTGAACAACCTTCAGTAAGTCACTTAACTTCCTAATTTTCCTGGTTTTCCTCTAAAAATGTGATATATCTGTTGAGTGGATCACAAATATATCATGAGACTTCCCTCCCCATTCGGTTATTCTCTCTGCTCTTGGCAAATGCATCAAAATTAAATGTGAAGGATTTGCTTCCAGCCTCACAGGTGTCCCTACAATTCTGGCAAGCTGATACGTCCTGGCCAGCTGTCATGCCAAGCATAATGGCCTCAGTCACTTGGAGCATATGAAGACGCATGCTAATGATCGATTAGTCAGAGAAGAATAGTTTAAGGCAAGGTAGGAGAGAACCACAAAAAATCTTACAAGGAAGACCACTATACATAGTTACCACTCCTGCAAGAAATACTTCCTCAATTTGTTCCTGACTGACATTCTTCCCGACCTTGTTAATTTAAAATACATTAGTGATGACACTTTTAAACTCAGAGAGCAGTTAATGCTGAATTTACTGTGCCACAAATATAAAATGATGAAAGCAGCATGAAGTGGAAAGCCACAAAAATCTTTATTTTGCATGTTCCATGAATTATATAATCTACTGTTAAAACTCAAAAAACTTTGGACTTGGATATCTTACTGTGTTACGGAAAAGACTTCAAATCGTTCAAACCAAGGCCACACCATATAGTCAATCATAGAGGCAGAGTTTCCACCAAAGAACAGACTCTTCTTACTTGCTAGAATCTGCAATAAAAGACGGTTATTAAAAGCAGTCATAGAAACATGTGATTTCTTTTCTTTGCTAATATTTATTAATATCTGCATAAAAGTGTACAAAAATGCTGGTATATTTTACCTTATCAATCCGTTTTTTATCCAAAACCACTGCCTACCATATCAGTTACACTGCTATGACATTCACAAGATAAAATATGCACCAATAAAAAGCTGTACAGCAGTCTCATACACTAAACCACTATGGCAAACTACATTTGGGAGATGGAAGAAGTGTCCAGGATCTCCTGTAGAATGGTCCTAGCAAAGTCAGATTTGGACTTAGACAAAGAATTGAGTTTATAGTGTTTTGTAAAAGTATGTACAAGCCATGGATTAAGCCAAAGCCCTGGTGGAGTGGGCCTTGACCCTGCCTGGAAACGTTTTGTTATGGTGAGTACAGCAAAAGGTAATAGGCTTAGGCAACCATTTGGAAACAGCCTGATGCAGGTTGTCCCTTCTTATCTTCAGAAGAAATTAACAATTGATCCAAAGATCTGAAAGACTTAGTTCTGTCATGATAAAACCTTAGTTGTCTATGAAGATTTAAGGGATGGAGTATCCTTTCTTCCTCATTTCTTTGTTCACGAAAGAAATGGGGAGATGGATAATTTGGATTAAAGAAAACTTGGATACTACTTTAGGCATAAAAGAAGGATAAATTCTCAAAGAAAATATGTCCTTTTAGAAAATGAGATAGGGTTGACTCAGCATAAGAGCTTGCATCTCAGATACTCTTCTTGCAGAGGTGCAAGCATCAGTAAAGCTGTTTTCTATGTTAAGAGCCTCAAGTTAGCCAGATTAGCTAACTCAAATGGAGCAAGAGTTAGCTTCTCTAACAAAAATTAAGATCCCAAAGACAGGCCACCAGTTTTCTTTCAGGCCTCTTATGTATGCAAAACCGCTTTCAAAAACATTTTGACATGAGACTGCATTGAGAGAAGGATCCATGGGTAGACATGTTGAAATGGCTGATAAATTAACCTTGATAGAGGAATAAAGAACACAGGATAGTAACTCACACAATATTGCAGAATCACAGAACAACTAGCCCCAAATGGATGAGTGGGTGCTGAAATGTTCTAAGCCCAACCAACTTTCTAAATTCTAAGCATTATTTTGCCTCTGTAGGTGAAAAGAGGGTTATTTAATCTTGTAAAGTGCCAATTTGCAGAATCATAACGCTATGTTTTGACATAGTTTCAGATCACTGATTGAACCAGGTCAACAAAAAGTTGGGAACTTTCAAGTATGGAACTTTGAGCCATCATGAACTGAATGAATGATGCAAACTTTGGGTGACAAGTGCCCTTCTTATTCAACTGTGCAGAGGTGTTGTGCAAACTTTCAGCATGGAGATTTTGATACTGAAGAGGCAGCAAGGTCTGGCAAGGCCTCAAATGGTGCCAAGTCCTGAAACTGTTGACCATGTCCATGACGTGATTTTGACAGATCTGTGAATACTGGCTAAAATAGCGATGGCGAACCTTTTGGGCTCCATGTGTCAAAAATTCGGAAAATGCCTATTGTGACTCTGCTGGCATGTCACTCCCACACCAAACATAAGAGAAACAATTTTTTACATATTCATTTATTTAAAAAAATCCAATCCACTCATGTGTGCTGTTAAGTATTATAAAAGTAAAAGAAGGATCAGTGACTTACAATAGGGAAAACAATATGCTCACCGACAACGGAGCCTAAAATAGTACAGCAAAAAACAACCTTACTTTTAACAGCAACTTTGAATTGAACTGAAAAAATATGGAACACATTGCATTTGATTATCAATTAATGACTTTTTTTGTTGCTGAGCTTTAATAGATAAGTACAGGGTCACATATTTCTTGCATTTTTGTTCATTCAGTTTCTTTAGTAACTTGAGTGTTGTTAATGCTGGTGTGTCACCCAAAATGTCATTGCATGTCACCTTTGACACATGCACCATAGGTTCGCCATCACTGGGCTAAAACAATTGCTGAGACAATACACATATCCAGGGAATGTGTTGGGTTTATAATCCATGAGCAGCTGGGTATGCAGAAGCTGTAAGGCAAGTGGGTGCCCAAATGTTTGAATGCCATCGAGAAAAGATGTCTGAGTGGAAACTTCTAAGTTGATTTTGCAGCATTGTTGTTGAGCTGGTGACAACTTTTTGGAATGACTAGTTACTGTAGATGAGACATGGTAACGCCACTATGATCCTAAGACAAAACAAAAGTCCATGCAATCGCGGCACTCAGGTTCACCAAGGCCAAAGAAATTCAAGACCCAAAAGTCAGAAGGAAAGGCCATGGCAACAGTGTTTGTGGATCAGGAAGGTGTTATAATGACCCACTATCTTCCAAGGGGGCCAAATAGTTAATGCAGAATACTACTGTAACTTGCTGTGCTGATTAAAGGAGGCATTCAAAGAAAAGAAGGAGAGGGAAGCTATGGAAAGCGGTTCTCTTTTTGCAAGACAATGCACCTGTTCACAAGGCTAGCAAAACAATGGATGTTTTGATTAAATTGGGGTTTGAGTGCATAGACCATCCACCCTATTCAACAGATCTTGCTCCACATGACTATTTCCTGTTTACAAACCTTAAAAAGAGTTTGACAGTGTGGCAATTTCCTATTGATTCAGAGATGATTGCAGTAGTTCAGTGACCACACTTCAGACAGTTTTGGCTGGGTTACAGAAATTTCAGACACGATGTGCCAAGTGTGTTGAACTTCAGGGAGAATATGTTGAATAACTTTTATTTTATTTATTTATTTTTATTTTATTTTACATTTGTTAACCAGGGGTGTCTGACTGAGCCGAAAAGGCCCTTTTTCAGCAGAGGCCCATGGAGAAAAGCTCCACAAAGAAAAATTACAGATACATTTAGTTATTTAGACATGATCAGTATACACACAAATTACAAGAGACATGTTTTTACAGTGGTATGCGGCACATAAACAGTTACAGTGGAGAGAACAAACAAAAAATACTGATTTTAAAAATAAAGGTAATTAATAGATTTGTGGTGTACAGCTGAAATTTGGAACATCATACATAGTACACAGGTGCAGTACATACATTGTAGATTAGCCAGTGTTTGTGAGTAAGATTAAAAACTATTATCAAGTGCTCTAGATTTTGTATGTATGTGTTATCCGCTTTCACTAGCCTGGGGAGCAATCATGGCACTGCCAACTTTCCTTGAGGTGTTGCCTGATGAAGTATTTAAAGGAGGCTTTGGATGATGTGTTTAGTATGCTTGTAGGGACAGAGTTCCATTTTTTAGCCACTGAACTACTATATAGTGCATCTCCAAAGCTATTGTAGCTGTTGGTGACTTCTAGTAGTAGTTTGCTTGATGATCTAAGAGGCCTTTTGGCTGAGTGATGTTGTACTAGGTTTTTGAGGGCAGGACACTTATTGGGGAGGTAACAGATAGAATGACAGCGGCAGAGCTGATTGTAGGTTAGGAGGTTGGGCAGTTCAAGCCAGTGGAGCTGTCTCAAAGCAGTACAGTGATGAGTTCTATATGAGCAATTTGCAGCAAAGTGGGCAGTTCTATTATAGCAGGCTTCCATTTTGCTTAGTTCAGTTTTGTTGAGATTAGTCAGAATGGGAGATGCATAGAGTAGGGTGGATAGAAGTTGGGAGCGAGCAATGGCTGATCTTGTGTTGTTGGTAAGAAATGGTTTGATACGGTAGAGCGACCCCAGTTTGGCATGTACTTTTTTAATAGTTAAGTTGTGATGACTATCAAATTTTAGGTGGGAGTCTATGGTTATTCCCAATAGCTTAGCCTGTGCCGCTGGAGCAATTGGAGTAGCATTAGTGGAGTAGATAGTGAATTGACTGTTAGTGTTTTTGTTAGAACTGGTTATAATCATGAGCTGAGTTTTCTTTGGTTTGAGGATAAGTTGGGCTTTGGTAAGGTAGTTTTCAACATCAGAGAATGCTAGTTGAGTTGTTTGCAGGAGGGTGGGAATGTTTGTGCAGCACAGATTAAGATAGTGTCATCTGCATACTGAATTATAGATGCATGCTGTTTGGAGGTATGGAGGTCATTTGTGAAGACTGTCAATAGTAGTGGTCCTAAGATAGAACCCTGTGGGACTCCTATAGTTATAGGCAGCTGGGGAGAGAGAATTTTCCCATTTCACAACTTGGTACCTGTCAGTTAAGTAGCTTTGGAACCATGTAAGAGTGGAATTTGATAGATGATATTGGTTTAGTTTGTTTAGCAGGATTTGGTGTGAGACTGTGTCAAATGCTTTGGACATATCCAAAAATAGAGTTGACACTTGTAGGCCTTCATTTTTTAGACGGTTTACTGTGTCTGTGAAGCAGAGGAGGGCTGTAGTGGTACTATGGGCAGGTCTGAAACCATGCTGAGTAGGATGTTGCTGTCTAGGAGACAGTTTAGCATCTGGGTATGGATGCATTTTTCTAGGATTTTGGCCAGGGGGGAGAGTAAAACAATGGGTCTGTAGTTATTAAGTTCAGTGGAGGTCCCGCCTTTATGTATGGGTGTAACAGAGTTTGGGCACATAGTTTTCAACAATTGATCTGTTTATGAGAGTGGAGACTGGGATAGCAATAGCATCTGCTGTGAGTTTCAAGAAATACCTGGAGAGTAGGTCGGCTGCTGTTGATGAGGTTTTTAGTTTGGAGAGCATGCTTTTGATTGAAGTGGTGGAAACTGTTTTGAGGGTAAAGCTTGTATTAGCGTTATTTGTGTTGGGGGTTAGTGAGGAAGGAACTGTCCTGTGATACTAAGGATAGAATTGAGTTCACAAAGTGGGAGTTGAATTGTGTTTCAATGGGAACTTTAGTGTCAGGGGTGGTTGGTTTGGGGGTAGCCTTTTGGGTGGATTTTAGTAGCTGGTTTACATTTTTCCAAAATTTTTGCGGGTTGTGTTGGTATTTAGTTTGTAATGTTGTGTAGTAGGATTTTTTGTCCAGCCTAATGCATTTTTTGCACGGTTGTGCAGTTCTTGGTACTTAGTTAGGCTTTGTGTTTCTTTGTTCTTTTGATAGTAAAGCCAGGCAGTGTCTCTGGACTTGAGGATTTATTTGGTTTCTTTACTGAACCAGGGGTTTGTAGAGGTTCTAACCTTGATTTTGCGCAATGGAGCGACAGTGTCTAGGTGTTGTAGAAATGTTTTGTTGAAATATGCTACAGCCTGGTCAAGTGGGAGGGTTTTTAGGGGGGTCCAGTCACAGTTACAGAGTAAAGTGTTGAGGACCTCAGGAGAGAAATTTTTTTGTGTTTCTAGTGGATATATAGTTAGTGGTTTTGCATATGCTTGTTCTACTATGTATAAAGTATATTATGTTGTGGTCACTTAAGGTGTCTTGGAGACTGCCTGTGTGAGGGTACAATGTGGGGTTGTTAGTTAGGACCCAGTCAAGGATGGATTCCCTTTTAGATTTTTTATCACATCTAGTTGGAATTTGGACTAGCTGCTGGTAGCCATGGAGATTTATTAGATTACTTGGTGGTTCTGATATACAGGTGAACCAATCTAGGTTGAAGTCCCCCAGAATAAGGGTTTCTTGTGGGTATGTGGAAAAACACCAGGATAAGAAGTCTTCAAGGCTAGCAGGTGTATTACCAGGTGGAATATAGATCACAATTGTGGTGATGACCTTTTTAGGGTGAAGTTGCAGTTGTGAGATAAGTATGTCCCAATTATTGGGAGAGGGGTAGGAGTTTAGTAATTGACGGACAGTTAAGTTTGACTTGTACAGTAAGGCAGTTCCACCCCCTTTACGAAGTGGTCTGTCTTGTCTAATGATATTGTAGCCGGTAGGGAGAACTTCTGAGTTAGCTATGTTTTTATTTAGCCAGGTTTCTGTTAAAGCAACTATGTCTGGGGAGTAGTGTGCTATTGTGGCCTGGAGTTCAGGTATTTTATTTTTGATACTTCTAATATTAAGATTTGTTGTTGATTTGCCCAGGGATGAAGAAAGTGGGGATGTTATGTTCTGACATTTGTGTTGGAGCAGTTTGACTTGGACAGGATGGATTTGGGTCTGGGTGGATATTCCCACTTACGGTGAGCCTGGAGTTAAAATGGTTATACAGATGTTGGAGTTTGGTGAGGAGTGTGAGAAAGTACTGTGTTTTTTTGGAGTAGGAATGACAGCATATGTGTTTAGTCCTGAATTGGTTCGTTGTGTAGTTATTGAATAACTGTGGGCAGATATTATTATAATGTGTGGTGTCTGTATACGAGAGTGCATAATGCAGTGTTGTGCTACTAAGTTTAGGGATATTGCTAGACTGATAACTTGTGGTGTTGTAAAGAATTATGAGAAGACAGACTAGACTTAGTTGCGTGATAGTCATGGTTATAAAGTTGAAGTTATTTCTAGGTGGGGGGTCTAAATAGGAATTATAGGGTTGCACTATATGTGGATGGGGAAGTAGTGTGGGTGATGTAAAAAATGCCTAGTGGGAATGAGAGTGATTGGGAGTATTTTGTGTGGAGCAAGTTGTTGTGGTATAATGTGATATGACTTGAGGAGCTGTGATTGGTGGAGGTGATGTGAGGGTGAGCTGTGGGCATGGCTGTGATTACTATAAATGCAGAGGTAGTGGGGGCGGGAGGAAATAGGGGGCAGGGCAGGGGAGCGGAGAGAGCCTGAACGTTAGCGAGGGCGAACGGAGCGGGGCAGAGCCAACCAAGACAAAAGAAAACGTAAGTATTACTTTACAAATCTGAACACTTTTAAAACAAATTCCTGAGGTCTAATGGCTTACCGGAAAGCAGAATGTAATTGCTGAGGAGCGCTTGTGTCCTGGTGGGAGACTAGAAATTTAAAGATGGCTCCATGCTCAGCAGGATTCTAATATAGACTTTGTATTGGGGGAGGGAGATAGCACAAGGGGTGTAAACCAGGTGGAATGGAAAGAAACCAGAGAGGCAATCAGTGGAAGTCAGTGAGGGCCTCAGAGGGGGTAAGTAATAATTCAAACTACCTGTAAAGTTTAGGAGAGAAGAGAAAGCAAAGTTTATTAAGGTTGGGAGTGTGTCTTCACATTGACTTGCTGATTAGTAATCAGTTTGTGCACAGATTAGAGTAGGGAGATACATTAGCAATGAAAGGGAATGTATAGAGATGCAAATAAACAGGTGGGCCTCCAAGTGATACAAACTAAGGCAGAAAGCACTGAGAGGGCTGCTTGATGGTTAATTTAGTCACAGGGATGTGAATTAAATGTATACTGTCTAGTGGACAGTTAGGATTACTGTACTAGCGGGGGGGGGGGGGACACAAGGCTGCAACAGTCAGTTTTATTAGCAAGCTGAGAACTACTAAGAAATACTGCTAATGTAATAGCTCCTCTCTCATAAAACATACAAGTAGAATGCCTGGGTGGACTGACCCTGCTCGAGGCTCAAAATGTATATCCTTGTTTAGTTTGCAGTACTGATTCCTTCTTATACTGTATGGGTGGAGTGGTAGCCGCAGACTACAGATTTGCTTGAGTGTGCTCTGAAGAGAGAGAAAAAAAAGAGAGGATGAAGCTAGTAGGAGACAAAGACAGGTGAAAGGAAGTAATTAGGAGATAGGAGGGTGTAAAAGATACAAATGTGAGGATAGTGTGGATAAAGCAGGAGAATAGATGCTAGTGCTACAGTTTGAGAGTGTTTCAACAGTAACCACATCACAGTGCCATAACTTAGTTTGGAAGTTTCATGGCTCCACATCATTCTCTTCTTGGTCAGGCTTAGAACTTTTCAGCACCCCCACTTATGTTATTGGCAACAACTAGGAAACCTTTTCCATTTGCTGATGTATTTTCTAGTAACAGGTTTTCTTGCCCTGATTAGGAAGTGTTGCACATCCTCAGTAAACAGGTGTCTAAAAGGTATTAAGACCCTATAATCTAGGTAATTGACTGTACTAAGATACACAACTTATGGTGTTCCTTGAGAGTAAGATTAGAGAAGATGGGATATGAAAAATCAACCCTTACTTGGGAGACAGCTATATTGTACATTAATATCAATCAACTCCCAAAAATATTAAAACATGTTATTACGACGTGTGCCCTTATTAAATTATTTATTACAAATAGCTGGAATGTCATGTCACCAATTACATGGGAAAATTTTAGCAATCTTGCTATAAAAGATATCTCATCTCACAAATTATTTTATTCAAAAACAAAAAACAAACACTATTATCAAAAATATTAGGGTTACTTGCTAGAAATAATTCTTGACAAATAAAATTTGCCTACAAATTGTCATGAAAAGCTAACCTTTAAATAAGAAATGAATGTAGTATAACCAGTTTTTTCTTGCATCTTCTCCCTTTTTTAGTATATGTGTAACTAGATATTTCCCTAAACATACAAATAAATGGTTACATTTCTATTTTTACTTTATATATAGACTATCCCCATTCTAACTATCCCTTATGAAACCAAATGTACATAAGAATTCTCATACTTTACTTGAAGATGTAGTGACTTCTTGTGTACATATTGTGTGTGTGTGTGTGTGTGTGTGTGTGTGTGTGTGTGTGTGTGTGTGTGTGTGTGTGTGTATATATATATATATATATATATATATATATATATATAATTTTCTCGGAACGAGATTGTCTGTTTTCTTTAGATAGGTATTTGTATTGTTTATTTGTGTTTTTGAGTTACTGTATTGTTGTTATTATTTGAAAAAAGAAAATTGAAATAAAGAGATTTTGGGAAAAAAAAGAAAATTGACATTGATTGATATTGGGGTGTACCAAACACCTCTGTTCTTGTGCGAGTAGAAGTCCAGTCTGTGAGGAAGCTTGTAGTAATTGCCACTGGCCATTTCCAAAAGGAGAACCATAGCTGCCTGGGACAGACGAAAGTCACTACAACCTTCACAAGTATCCTGGATATTAGTGGAAAAAAGGGAAAAGCATACAAGAACATTCCTGTCCAAAGAAAAGAAAAGAAAAAAGAAAAGGCATCTTGTTAGTTGATCATTCAGAAACGAAGGAAAGAGGTCTGCTTGAGAACTCCTTACAGATTAATCATATCTTGCAAGACCCCCGATCCAGTTTCCATTCATGAGGGTCTGCCACACAATTTTGTTCTGATGGAATGTTGGATGTCTGTACAGTGAGATTGTGCTCTGATGCTGTATCCCAAGCAAACATGTACAGCCAGCAAAAGGGGTCATGATCTTTATCCTCCTTGTTTGTTGAGATACCACGACTGTGGTATCATCTGTAGCCACTTAAGGATGGTTCAAAGAGTTCAGTGCCTTGATCAGAACAAGCATCTCTGATATTTATGTGTTTGCATCTGTCCATGGTGTCCCACACTCCTGCACTTTTATCCCTCCTGAAACTGCTCCCTAAGCAAAACCAGAGACATCAGTGGTGACTGACTACTTGGAGCAGGGGAAGAGACTAGGAGAGACCTGGATTTAAGGCCATCTGCTGTCTCCACCAAATGAATTATCTTCTGACAAACCCCAGCAATAGAAACATAAAGGGTGTTGGTGCTGGAATCAGAGATTTCAGATACCAATATATCTTTGTCATGTGGAGTCTTGCCAGGGGTATCATGAGAATCACAGATGCCATGAGACTCAAATTCCTGAGGTATTCTCTCACAGTGGAAGTCTGAGTGGAAAACCCTAGAAACAGATCTAGACATAGATCTATTTTTTTTCCTGTAGAAGAAAAGCTCTTTGAATTGAAGTGTCTAGTTGACATCCCAGGAAAACAATCCTGTGTGAGGGAGTTGAGAAAAGCTTTTGAATGCTCTCTGGGAATCCCAGCTTGTTTAAGAGATATCTCACCCATGAAAGAGAGATTCCAGATGCTTTAAAAAAGACTCAGCAAAGATAAGCTAGTCATCTAAATATATGTAGCCTCCAACAAGCTATAACAAGCTATACTGGAGCTAGACATTTTGTGAACACTCTTGGTGCAATGGAGAGTCCAAAAAGTAATGCAGAGACTAATGTGATCCAAACAAGCAAAACCTTAAGAAATATCTGAAGTCTGGATGAATAGGGATGTGATGATAAAAATCTTTTACGTCTAGTGTTACCAGGAAACTTTTAAGAGGAAGAAGAGGTAAAAGGTTGTGAAGTGACATCACTTTGAATTTGGGCACTATCACAAGCAGATTTAGGAAAGAAAGATCCAGAACTGGTCTCCAGGAATCTTATTTCTTCAGCACTAAGAAAAACCTTGAATAAAAAAAACTCCTTCCCTAACTAGGAAGGCGGAACCAGTTCTATCACTTCTTGGGACAGCATGTAATGAAGAACCGGAGGAAACAGACGAGTCTCATTTGGAGGATGAGGAACAACTACTGAAAAGGAATGTCCTCCCACTGTCACCTGTAACCTTGAATGAGTTTCAGAACTCATTTGTCTGAAACATTCTGCTGCCAATGAGGAAAATAGAGATTCAGACTTTCTGAAAGAAAAAAAAGGGAAGGGGGAGGGTCACAAGGTGTCTTCATTCCGACTTGTTGGACTGTCTTTGGTTTTGGGAGGTTTGAACCTTTTGTGCACCCCTTTGCCATTTCTTCTTAAATGTCTGCTTACCTATATTTTGTTGAGACTGTTTATACTGCTTTTTACCCAAGCTGGATAAAGAGATATAAAATCCCCTGGAAAATTTGAAAAAGGAGGGCTGAAAAATCATACAGATTCCCTGGATTAGCTTGCCCCTTTCATCACACTCTACAGCAGTGGGGCCAAACACTAAACCTCTCTCCAAGGGCGAATTTAAAATCTCATTTTTAACATCCTGTGTGACTCTCAGAATGCAGCCATGCAAACCTACTCAAAAACAGTACCAGTAGCTACTAGTGGCTACAGCCCTGGAAGAAGCATCAACAGAGTCAAACACACACCATAAGCAATGAGTAGTGAATTGTGTAATAGACCGAACTAAATTATTTAAATCAGATTTTTCCTCATGAGAAGAAACTACAGAAAAAAAACATTCCTCATCCTTTCACAGTGAGTCAAAACAAACTTTAGCATATAAGCTTGACAATTCAAAATTCTGAAAATAAAAGCTGCAAAAGTATACACATTTTTCAGTAAGTTTCCTATCCTAACAGAAAGAGTAATTTTAGAATTGGGATCAACTAGAGCTATAGCTCTTAGGTGAATTTTAAGAATACTTTATACAAATTTAAAAGACTGAGGAACTTTATACATTCTATTTGCCTTCTTAGGGGCAGTAACAGACATATCCTGTAAAACAGACATTGCCCCCCCCCCCCCCCCGTTGTAGAAGGAAGTGGCAGTCCACAAAAATTGATTGGCCAAAGAAGAGCCATAAAGACAATAGAATGGACTACTGAGGATAAGAAAGAAATTATGTATTGTTACTATTATGCAAGAAGCCCAGAATTTCCAGGCACAAGATATGCAAAATGATTAAGAAAGAAATTAGAGGAAAGAAAAATACTTCTGCAGGAAAAACTGTCAGAAGCTTCAAATAAAAAATTGCATTCATTAATAGAACAGATTTTTGAAAAACAGTATATAGATCAAGAAACGTTGATCTGTTTGGAAAAAGAAGCATCTGAGGAAGTGCAAAAATATAAACAAACCTACAGATATTTGAAAAATATAAAAAAGAAATATAGACATGAGAAAGAGATTTGATATGGTGCAATATTTATGCAAAGGAGAAAGCCTAGCTAACTAAAATAGAGGAGGCAGCCTCAAAGATATTCGAAGGGAAATACAGGCAAAGGCATCCAGATATGGAAAACTTCACAGTAAAAAAATTTATATCACAAAGATGGAATGTGCAAAAGAAGATTAGTAAAGCAGAAGTTAAAGAAATAGAAGCTGAAATTATGGAGTTCCAGCGAAGTGAAGGATTTAAAGAAGAAGGTCTAAACACAGACTACACAACTGCATGACGAATCGAGTCCCCAGAATAAGGAAAAGCAAGAAGATCAGGAGACATCTGAAGAAATATGGACATGGGAAAGGAAAAGAGATTTAATATAGTGTAATATTTATGCAAAGGAAAAAGCAAAATTAACCAATACAGAAAGAGCAGCACCAAACATATTTGAAGAAAAAGGGTCTGTATTAGAACATATGAAGTTTTCTGAAACTTCGATGTTTTAATATTGACCCCTATTCAGTGAAAGCTGAAAATACCGAAGCAACAGAAAACCACCTTTTTTCCTAGGGAAAGAATTCAGTTGTCCATTTCTGTTGCTTCAGTATTTTCAGTGCTGTGGTGGAAAGTTACGGGTCGGGTTCAGGCAATTGTGCGATTGAGTGCGGCTTAGGTTAGTTAGGGTTAGGTATGTGTGCAATTGTGTGGACATGAGGGTTGAGGGGGGTTAGGTAAGTTAGGGTTAGGGCGCGGGTGAGATGAGTGCGTGATAGTGATGGACCTTAGGGTTAGGAATTGGGTTAAGGTAAGTGGATAGTTAGTGGTGTGTGTATAGTTTAGTGTAGGGTTAGGTGTAAGATTTTAGGTGTGTGTGTATGGATTGTTGTTTGGTGCGCTTGTGTTGTGTGTATGTGTTTTGGAACAGCAAATTTTTTCCCCTAGGAAAAAATTTGCTGTTCTGTATGTTCGATGTTTTCAGCTTTTGCTGAATAGGGGTCGATATTAGAACATTCGAAGTTTTGAAACTTCAGTGTTCTGATAAAGACCTGAAGAAAAATACAGGCAAAGGAATCCAGATATGGAAAACTTTACAATACAAGAAATAAGAAAACTAAGAGGAAAAGTAGAAAAAGATTAGTAATGGAGAAGTCAAAGCAATAGAATTGAGGTTATGGAGTACCTGCAAAGAGAAGGATTCACTTTAGAAAATCCAATACAGAAAGCACCACAGCAGGATAAAATAATGGATATCCAAATTAAGGGGAAACCAGCAGAACAGGAAGCAATTGGTCAGGCGCCATATCAGGACATTTTGGAGCCTTCCACAGGAAACCAGTATAAATGTTCACTTGAAGCTAGACAGCAAGGAAAGAAACTGGAAACTCTGATACAATGACTGTTGAGGAGTGATAGGCCAGTGAGCTCCCATATGACAGAGCAACAGATGACACAGGATGAAAATGTAGAGAAGGTGCCACAGGAAGATGCTATAGAACTTTCTATAGAATACCAGCAGGAAACGGAAAACAAGGGATGTCTCCTCAGTTTGGAAGAAAATCAGCTAAGAGGAGAGTTGCTTGATTTAATGGACATGGATAGATATATTAAGATCAATGAGAAAAATAGATTGCAGAAGGTCAATAAACTCCCAAAAGTAAGAAGTCTGATAAAACAAATAAATGCAGTAATTAAGACTGTCCATAGAGACCCATGTGATATAACAGAAGTAAACAGGATATATTACTGTGCAGCTAAATTAATAACTGATAAAGTTCTACCACAAGAACACAGAGTAGTGAGGGAAAGGAAGGGGAGAAATCGAATACCATCATGGAAGTATCGAATAGAAAAAACTATAAAGCAATTAAGACAAGAAGTGTCACTGGTATAAGACAACAGAACAGGGAATATATTAACAAAAATACTAAGATAGATAGATGTGATTAAAGCAATGCACAATATCAGAACAAACCAGGATCTATCATGCGCTATCGCAAATAAACTAAAAATTTCAGCACAGGCAGAAAAACTTAGAATATACACAGATCAATATAAGGGAAAAGTACAAAATAAGCAATTTATTGATGACCCAAACATTTTTTATAGATAATTGGGAAATAGGGTAAAAGGAATTGAAAGACAGCCAAAAAAAGAGGAAGTAGATACATTTTGGAGATGTATCTATGAAGATTGTGTGGAGCATAAAGATGCTAAATGGATAGAAGTAGTAAAACTTCAGTTATAACTTGTTGATACTTGTTAACCTCTGCTATCTCTGAAAAAACAAAACTGTTTGTAAGTTTCTGTGAGGCCATTTTTTGCTTGGGCTAAAGGAAAGTCTCTCTATTGATCAGTGGCAGTGAAAAACATTGAGCAGCCTGCCTGCCCCTGTGGGAGTGGTTACTGACTTGAAACTGTAGTTTTATTGGCCATTCTGGGTCAATTCCAAAACTCCTTCATCTTCCTATCTTAAAACCTGGTTGCCTCGTGGTTTTGGCGTCTTTTCAGGCTTGTTGGCTGTTGGTGAAGCACCTACCAAGAGGAGAAAACGCTGAGAGAAGAAAGCCACTTTTGAGACTTCAAGTATTTTTCCTCTGTTTATTTGCTAAGTTTTTCTGCATAGCCGCCTATTTTGAGCATTTTCTGGCTTGTTAAATTTGATTTCTGCATTAGTAACTGTATTTAGAGCACAACCTAGAGCTGTTTACTGAATTTCCTGTTTGCACTTATTTTTAAAATTGTTTTTTTCTCAAAACTTGCATTTTATCTGTCTTTGGCCTAGCACTCTTGTGTGGGGTCATTTACTGCACTGTTATAACTTGTTGATACTTGTTAACCTCTGCTATCTCTGAAAAAACAAAACAAAAAAAAAAAATCTTGCTTTTTTCCCACTTTTCTGAGATTTAAAAAAGTTCAGTTACAGGCTTGCTGTTCTTGAACTGTTTGTAAATTTCTGTGAGGCCATTTTTTGCTTGGGCTAAAGGAAAGTCTCTCTGTTGATCAGTGGCAGTGAAAAACATTGAGCAGCCTGCCTGCCCCTGTGGGAGTGGTTACTGACTTGAAACTGTAGTTTTATTGGCCATTCTAGGTCAATTCCAAAACTCCTTCATTTTCCTCTCTTGAAACCCTCTTTTGCACGTTTTTGCGCGTTTTTGAGCATAGCGCAACAGCGGGCAGCACCGCCTAATTGGGTTTAAACTATTCCTGGCTCCACAAAGTCTGCTCTTCACTTTTTCCCTTAGAACTGCTCTATCTCTCAATTTAAACACTATATTCTCATTCTAAGGCCCTTCACTGGTCCAGTTAAGTAATCCTACAAGTTAGCACTATTAAACCATAAGCACTACTTACTCTTATACTCTCTACAATTACCCTGTCCTCTATTGGTCCGTCTTAAATTCAGTTTCCCTATTACTCTAGCATGTCCAAAGCTCAGTCATTGGTTTCCTCTCCAGTCCAGCTGGTGAAAAAGGGAATTTTGAGGCAATGTTACAACTGTCTCATGTACACGGACAACCCTCTCCTCCTCCAAACAGGTTCAAATATATGTGAGAGATGTAACTATTTAGCCAAACTGGAGGCTGAGCTCTCTCATCTCAAAACTGGTGTAACCAGTCAGGAGGAGAAGGTAACCTCACACAACACAATTCCAGTATCACATAGTCCCACCACATCAGCGAACCAAACACATAAATACACAAAAACATACTCGGAGGCTCTAAATAAAAATCTACCTAAGCAACAGAGACCTCCAAAGCAGACATCCAAGCAAACGCTACCTCAAAACAAAACACACACAACACATAACCCACAAAGTCAGTGTACCAAGCAGCCACAGCCCTTAAGGCTGAATAACACACCTGATACTCTTGTTATAGGTGACTCTATTGTCAGACACACAGACGTCCCGCTCACCAGGCTGAATAAAGAGAAGGTCACAGTGAGCTGCCTGTCGGGTGCTAGGATCCGACACATAATGCAAGCACTCAGGTCACTCCAAAGCAAATACAAATATGACTCAGTCATTGTACATGCTGGTGTGAATGACCTGAGACTTACCTCCCTGGACTACATGAAAAGAGACATAGAGGAGCTCTCTGATCATGTAGCCCAGGCTGGTATGACCCTGACCTTGAGCAGCATCTTACCCTCACCTAGAATGATGCCACAGTACAAAGACAAAATGATCGATTTTAACAATTGGCTAAAATTTTGGTGTCATTCAAAGGGGATCCAGTGTCTGTCAGCCTGGGATGACATGCTCGACAAGCCACGTTGCTTCGCTAGGGACGGCTTGCACCTGTCACCACTGGGCTTTCGGATATTGGCAAAGGCTCTTGCCACCCTCATAGTGCCTTTTTTAGGCAAGGCTCAAAAGTCAAACCCACCCCCATAGACAGCACAAGGAACAAGAAACTAAGGGTAATGCTGCTAAACGCCAGAAGTCTTAACCTCAAGATGCACGCACTCGAAGCTCTCCTCAGTATGGAGAACATCGATATCTGTGCAGTGACAGAAACCTGGTTCAAGGCTCCAGAGAGCACCCCAGCACTACCAGGCTATACCTCATATCATGCTTTTCGGCCCCAAAACCCGGACCGAACCTCAAAAAGAGGGGGAGTTTCCATATTTATCAAGGATATCCACACCTCCAGGTTAGTGGCATTGCACGAAGTATCGGAGACCATCCATGTGCAACTAACAGTGGGCAAGACTGCTTTTCAGTTTATAGCATCCTACAGACCACCCTCTCAAAGTCAGGAATCCCATTCGGCTTTCCTGAAAACATTGGAGAACATGAAGATCTCTCCAAACACCATTATATTGGGCGACTTTAACTACCCAAACATTGACTGGAAGCACTACTCAAGCCCCAGCACCTTAGCCCAAAGATTCCTGGAAATTCTAAACTCAAATGCTATGGAACAACTAGTCACCACTCCCACAAGAGGGGACAACATACTAGACCTGATCATTACCAACATGGGGACTCTATGCTCCACACCAGAAGTATATCCCTCACTGGTAAGATCAGACCATAAATTAATTTCACTGGATGTCCACATCCCGACCCCACCCCCAGACCAGAAAACCACAGTGAAAAAATTCTCAAAAGCAAACTTCTCACTTCTCAAAACCGAAGTGGAATCCTTCAAGGCCCCAGGGCCAGTGGAAACTACAGCCCAAACTGCAGAATCCTATATAAATGCATTCTACGGACATCTCCAGGAATGCATGGATCATGCTATCCCAAACAAAACCAAGACCCAATCATCCAAAGGCAGGCGTCCAGTCTGGTGGACCCCTGCCATAAATAAACTGTACAACAGAAGGAGGAAGCTACTACATGATAGAGCAAAATCCCTAATAGGGAAGGCATCTCTGATCAGTACTAGCAAAAAATTACGATCCGTCATAAAATCCTCCAAGGCCAGCTCCGAGAGAAAAATTGCACAGGACACCAAAGACAATCATAAGGCTTTTTTCAGTTATGTTAGAAACCTGGGATGCAACTCCCAGACTTGTTCTGAGTTGATTCTAAACGACAAAAAATACACTGAACCCACAGACATCGCCAATATCCTGGCAGACAGGTTCAGTGCAAACTTCTCCCCTCCCCCCCAAAAGAGCAAGTATCTATCCCGGCAGAGGGCTGCCTCCCAAACATCTCAGATGCTCAGGTGAAGGCTGCCCTCTCCAAAGCAAAAAACACTGCTTCCATGGGACCTGATGACGTCCCAGGTTGCGTCCTACATGAACTACAAGAGGAACTAATCCCTCAAATAAAACAGCTATACAATCTCAGCCCCACTACAGGATATGTGCCCACAGAATGGCGTACAGCAACAGGGGTCCCACTCCACAAAGGTGGAGCCTCTACGGACCCTGGAAACTATCACCCCATAAGCCTGACTAGCTTAGTCTGCAAGGCTATGGAGAGGATCATCATGGAGCTCATAAACAAAGACATTGGGGACCTACAGACACTAGATCCTACCCAGTTCGGCTTTGTCAAGGGCAGATCCTGCCTTTTGAACCTGGTTGACTTCTTTGAAACAGTCACCAAAGCCATAGATGAAGGGAAGGTAGTCCACACAGCCTATCTGGACCTTGCAAAGGCATTTGACACAATACCCCACTCGGGCATCATAGATAAGCTATCCAGCTTAAATATAAACCCCTATGTCACAAGATGGGTCGCAAACTGGCTCAAAGACAGAACCCACAGAGTGAGAGTTGCTGGAGCCATGTCAGACTCGAAACCGGTCACAAGTGGCGTCCCACAGGGTTCTGTCCTGGGACCACTCTTGTTCGGTATATACTTTTCCGAGGTACAGGCAAACGTGGGAGGACTATGGCTCACCAAGTTCGCAGACGACTGCAAACTGGGCGCCATAATCAACTCTCCAGCTGACACAAACATCCTTCAAAAAGGTCTCACAGAGACAGATAACTGGTGCCAGCGCCATGGTTTAAAGCTAAATGCCAAAAATGTATAGTCATACCCTTTGGCAAAAACAATGTGCCCACAAATTACCACATAGGCGGAAACCCATTAAGTACAGAGAAAGTTATTACGGACCTGGGGACCCAAGCTGATAGCAATCTCTCCTTTGAAAACCAAATTGCCAAAGTGGTTAGAAAGACCTTCTACATAGCCCACCTCATCACGAAGGGTTTCACATCTAGATCAAGAGAGGTAATCGTGCCCCTTTATTCATCCCTCATCAGGCCCATCATAGAATACAATGCCCCTTTTGAGATGTACCTTACCCGACACCTGCAGCAATTAGAAAGACCCCAAAAGTATCTCACCAAGAGGATCAAGGGTCTCAAACAGATGGCATATGCTGCTCGGTTAAAAAAACTCCAGCTCTACTCAGTTGCATACCGCCTACTTCGAGGTGATCTATGCCTGACATACAAAGCTATGTCAAATCCAGAATTAATGGACATGCTCCACCTCAGTAAATCTAAATCCCTTAGAGCCATACACTCGAGGGACTTGAACCTCAGCACAGAAATAAATAGAACTTGCTGGAGGGACAGGTTCATAACCCAGAGGCTCCCTTCGCTCTGGAATAGAATTCCAGTTCATGTGAGGCAGAGCACCTCACTGAATCTCTTCAAGAAGAATCTCGATAAGTGGATGGGGGATCGTAGGTTTGTCCCAGGGATTACTCCCATGTCACTATTAGACAGAGGCACAGTAAACTAAACCTTAAAAAGGGCACAGTATACTCAAATCAAGGGGTGGCGTAAGCCATACAGAATCGGGCTAGGCTTATAATTGCCCCAGGGCAGATAGCCTAGTATGAACCTATGAACCTAAAAGAAAGAATACGAAGTTTAAAGGTACAGGATATGAAATGGGATGAAGAAACAACCAGAGAGATTGAAAGAAAGTTAAGAAAAGCCTCTAACTGGAAAACCCCAGGCCAGGTGCAGTACCTAACTTTTGGTTAAAACTATTAACATCTTTGCACGAGGATTTAGCCATGAGTAAGAACTACTTATATGCGCACCCTGAACAGACACCACACGAGAACCATGAACAGACACCACACTAGCTAACAGGCAAAACAATGCTCTTACTTAAGTGTAAACCTGCAGGCTACCCTAAAAATTATAGAATAACTTGCCTTTTGACGACGTATAAACTATACACGGGAATTGACATTGACAGAGTTTATAGTCATTTAGAAGAAAACTCAATTATGGCAGTACAACAAAAGGGCAATAAAAAAAAATCATATGGAACAAAGGATCATTTGTTGTTATGTACTCCTCCAAACTCCACCAAACAAGCCAAAACACGAAAGCGAGGACCAATGCAGGCTGAAAATATACTCCAAATTTATTGACACACAAAGACACGAAAATGTAGAACACAGAATGAACGCCTTCGCACTCACAGCGCTTTTGTCCAGATGGACTTCATCAGATGAAATGCCTTACTACTTTAAAATGTTTTATATATAAAATCAAATTCGACAAGCACCAATCATTTAACCATCACATTATAAACCTACGAATCAAACTACAAGCTACTGAATAATTTAGTATTTCATCACTTCCTATTACATACATATTTGTTCCTTTATATATATAAGTAAATAAATAATTAAACTTTATTATATACATTTAAAACATCCTATAAATGTGTTGACTTATTATTAAAAATTCTAAATTACTGTTAAAAATATTTATTAAAAAGTTATGTTTATATACAAATCAAACTGTTTAAACAAATGTTACCTAAAATAGAGCAAGGGTGACACCTACTGACAAGTTCTGGTATATGCTTACTAAAATCACACTCTAGCAGATCTAATTTTCAGGAGGGGCAAAATAGAAATATATTCATTTAGCCCAGGCTTTTTATTTGCTTCCAGGGCCACTTGCCACCATAATTCTTTGTAGGCAATATTCTCTTCCCAAGGGCCCCCTCTTATATTCCTTTTTATTTGATCTAAAACAAAGAATTGGAATTTGGCTCCCACACATGTTTTGGTATGTCTATAAATAGCATTTGTTTCTTTTCCCTTTTTAACATCATACATGTGTTCATAAATGCGTCTCTTTAATGTCCTTTCCGTCTTTCCTATATAAAATGATGGACATTCCACTCAGACAGCCAGATACACAAGCCCTATAGATTCACAATTATAATACCCCTTACTTTTTATGCACCTTCCCCTGCTGGTCAAAAAAATATTATCACTATTAATAATATGCTCACATTGTTTGCATTTGCCACATTT
The DNA here is from genome assembly GCF_019279795.1 of Protopterus annectens. Lineage (NCBI taxonomy): Eukaryota > Metazoa > Chordata > Ceratodontiformes > Protopteridae > Protopterus > Protopterus annectens. The sequence goes on from NC_056748.1 coordinate 223,885,211, forward strand.
AAAAGTTCCAACTTTAACCCTAGTTCCCATTTGGGTTCCCTTATTACCATAGTTGTTATTTTCCAAAATTCCTTTTATATTTGTTGTGTTTTTAAATACCACTCTAGGTGCCTCCTGTGGTAACCCATCCAAATCCGTGAGGGCCCTAAATCTCTCCCATTCTCTTTGGAATGCAAATTTTATGTTTTTATTCAATAAATTGTATTCCAGAATCAAGGATTTTTGGAAATTTCCTTCTTTAACCTCCTCTTTCCTATTCTGTTCATTATTTTTACAAAAAATTGGTTCAAACCTCCCTTTTCTCCCCTCTTCCACTTCAGTTCTAATGTTTTTAATAAATTCTAAAGGATATTCTCTTTCAAGGAACATTCTTTCCAGCAAATCACATTCTGCCTTAAATTTTCTTTCATTGTTTGTCATCCTTGACCCCCTTACGAATTGCCCTTTCACTATGTTCTTTTTACAATATAATGGGTGGGCACTTTTATAATGCAAAAAGGAATTCACATACGTGGGTTTTCTGTAAACACATGTTTCAAAGGTTTTGTCACTTTTTGTAACTTCCACATCCAAGTATTGAATATTTGTTTTAGAATAATTATAGGTAAATTTTAAAAAATCTGTAGTCTTTCCTATATATTTAATAAATTCATCCAATACATCAATGCCCCCTATCCAAAATATTATGATGTCATCAAGAAACCTCTTATATAGAGTCCAATACTTAGCATAGGGGGCCTTCAAAACATACTTTTCTTCCCAATTTGCAAGTACTAGGTTAGCGAAGGTAGGTGCACAGGCTGCCCCCATTGCTACACCTTGTAGCCGTCGAAAAAATTCACCATTAAAGGTTAAATAATTGTTTTTTAACACCAGGTCCATTAAACCTGTGCACACTACCTTTTCATCAAGAGTCAACCTACCATCACCAAAAATCTCCTCTTCAAACATTTTTGTACCAGCCTCATAAGGTATAGACCCAAATAGGTCTACAATGTCTATGGTAACAAAAATTAACTCTTCATTATAAAAACTGCTATTCAACCCTCTCAATAAGTCCCAGGAGTCCTTTAAAATGGCTCCTTTTTGTAACCATATATGTTTCGCCTTTTGATCCACATATTTTGCTAATGAATTAGTTTTGGACCCTCCTGCTGAGACAATGGGTCTCAGTGGGGGGTCCAAACTATTTTTGTGGATTTTTGGTATACCAAAGACGACTGGTATTATGGGTTTCTCTATTTTCAAAAAAGAGAAGGTTTTCATACTAAAGAGGTTCTCATTTAACATATCTTCTAGAATGTTGTCTATACGTTGATAGGCTGTATTAATTTCATTTATTGAAACTTCTCTGTATTTAACTTCGTTTCTTAATATTTCATTCATCTTTCCTTCATATAAAATTACATCCATCACAACTATACCCCCGCCCTTGTCGGGTTTCATTACCCTTACATCTTTATTAATTTTCAACTCTTCCAACTTCTTGTATTCTTGGGGGTTAAGATTGTAGTGTGCCCTATTGTGTTTCACACTTTTTTCTGTTTTCCTAATTTCTTTCTCCATGATAGCTTCGAAATTCTTCAACTGATTATGAATCTGGGGGTTGAAAGTGGATTTTTTTACTAGCTGATTTTTGTTAATATCGTTCCCTATTCCCATATTATTTGTACCTATCCCTTCTTTATGAAATAACAATTCCAGATTCATTTTTCTAAGGAAAAGTTTCATATCTATTAATGTCTGGGTTGAATTACCTTGGCTAAGTGGAATAAATTTAAAACCCTTCTCTAATAATTTAAAATGCTGTACTTCTAACACAATGTTACTAAAATTGTAAATGGTAAACCCTCCTTTTTTTTTTTGTTACCATAGACATTGTAGACCTATTTGTGTCTATACCTTATGAGGCTGGTACAAAAATGTTTGAAGAGGAGATTTTTGGTGATGGTACGTTGACTCTTGATGAAAAGGTAGTGTGCACAGGTTTAATGGACCTGGTGTTAAAAAACAATTATTTAACCTTTAATGGTGAATTTTTTCGACAGCTACAAGGTGTAGCAATGGGGGCAGCCTGTGCACCTACCTTCGCTAACCTAGTACTTGCAAATTGGGAAGAAAAGTATGTTTTGAAGGCCCCCTATGCTAAGTATTGGACTCTATATAAGAGGTTTCTTGATGACATCATAATATTTTGGATAGGGGGCATTGATGTATTGGATGAATTTATTAAATATATAGGAAAGACTACAGATTTTTTAAAATTTACCTATAATTATTCTAAAACAAATATTCAATACTTGGATGTGGAAGTTACAAAAAGTGACAAAACCTTTGAAACATGTGTTTACAGAAAACCCACGTATGTGAATTCCTTTTTGCATTATAAAAGTGCCCACCCATTATATTGTAAAAAGAACATAGTGAAAGGGCAATTGTAAGGGGTCAAGGATGACAAACAATGAAAGAAAATTTAAGGCAGAATGTGATTTGCTGGAAAGAATGTTCCTTGAAAGAGAATATCCTTTAGAATTTATTAAAAACATTAGAACTGAAGTGGAAGAGGGGAGAAAAGGGAGGTTTGAACCAATTTTTTGTAAAAATAATGAACAGAATAGGAAAGAGGAGGTTAAAGAAGGAAATTTCCAAAATCCTTGATTCTGGAATACAATTTATTGAATAAAAACATAAAATTTGCATTCCAAAGAGAATGGGAGAGATTTAGGGCCCTCACGGATTTGGATGGGTTACCACAGGAGGCACCTAGAGTGGTATTTAAAAACACAACAAATATAAAAGGAATTTTGGAAAATAACAACTATGGTAATAAGGGAACCCAAATGGGAACTAGGGTTAAAGTTGGAACTTTTAAATGTGGCAAATGCAAACAATGTGAGCATATTATTAATAGTGATAATATTTTTTTGACCAGCAGGGGAAGGTGCATAAAAAGTAAGGGGTATTATAATTGTGAATCTATAGGGCTTGTGTATCTGGCTGTCTGCATGGAATGTCCGTCATTTTATATAGGAAAGACGGAAAGGACATTAAAGAGACGCATTTATGAACACATGTATGATGTTAAAAAAGGAAAAGAAACAAATGCTATTTATAGACATACCAAAACATGTGTGGGAGCCAAATTCCAATTCTTTGTTTTAGATCAAATAAAAAGGAATATAAGAGGGGGCCCTTGGGAAGAGAATATTGCCTACAAAGAATTATGGTGGCAAGTGGCCCTGGAAGCAAATAAAAAGCCTGGGCTAAATGAATATATTTCTATTTTGCCCCTCCTGAAAATTAGATCTGCTAGAGTGTGATTTTAGTAAGCATATACCAGAACTTGTCAGTAGGTGTCACCCTTGCTCTATTTTAGGTAACATTTGTTTAAAAAGTTTGATTTGTATATAAACATAACTTTTTAATAAATATTTTTAACAGTAATTTAGAATTTTTAATAATAAGTCAACGCATTTATAGGATGTTTTAAATGTATATAATAAAGTTTATTTAATTATTTATTTACTTATATATATAAAGGAACAAATATGTATGTAATAGGAAGTGATGAAATACTAAATTATTCAGTAGCTTGTAGTTTGATTCGTAGGTTTATAATGTGATGGTTAAATGATTGGTGCTTGTCGAATTTGATTTTATATATAAAACATTTTAAAGTAGTAAGGCATTTCATCTGATGAAGTCCATCTGGACGAAAACGCTGTGAGTGCGAATTCTGTGTTCTACATTTTCGTGTCTTTGTGTGTCAATAAATTTGGAGTATATTTTCAGCCTGCATGGATCATTTGTTGTTAAATAAAGTTATAGTGGAGAACTGTAAGAAGGGGAAGAATCTAAGTATGACATGGATTGACTACAAAAAAAAGCATTTGATTGTATCCCACATTATGGATAAAAAGAGTGCTTAAAAATGAATAAGATACACCCTACACTGATTGACTACATTACAGTAACCATGAAATATTGGCAGATCACTTTGCAATTAAGCCACACTAAAGGACAGATTATCCCAGGGATAAAAATTCAAAGGGTGATATTACAGGGTGACTCTCTGTCACCGTTGCTATTCTGCCTTACCATTAATCCATTAAGCTGTTTACTCAAAAGCTTAGGCCATGGCTACAATTTGGCTCCTAGAAAACAACAAAGTCTAATGACTTCTAATTCTTCTCTTTGTCGATGATTTAAAACTGTATAGCTCATCAGATGAGGAACTGAAAGCACAGCTGCAGGTTGTCAAAACTTTTTCAGATGATATTAGAATGTCATTTGGTATTGATAAATATGCAAAAGCAACCTTTAAAGCAGGAAAACTGCAGCACCAGGAAAACAATCAGTTTGGGACAAGAATGTGATATAAAAGAACTTGAGTAAGAGGGAGTGTATAAATACTTGGGAACTGATGAAGGATCAGCAATAAAGCAAGAACAAATGGGAATAAAACTCAGTAAGGAATACTTTAAAAGACTTAAATTAATCCTGAGAACAGCACCGACATCTTGGAACAAGATCCAAGCTATAAATCAAATTGCTCTTCCTGTTCTAACATACAGTTTTGGAGTGACTGACTGGCCCCAAAAAGTGTTGGATAGATTAGATATTAAAACAAGAAGGATGCTTCATGCTTACCTAATGATTTATAAAAATCAGTGTATACCAAGATGATATATTCCCCATTCCAAAGGAGGGATGGGCCTCCTTGAAATTGATTACATGTATAAATCTGCAATTGTGGGACTCCACACATCTACTGAACTCACAAGATCCAAATGTAGTGAAAGTTTTTAAACATGAGGAGAATAAATCTAAGATGAAGTCTCTGCTTAATTTAGCAGAAGCATATCGACGTCAAGCAGGAATGGAAATCAAACCAGAAGTCGATAAAAACCAGGCAGCAAATGAATGTGCCAAAAAACAAAAGAAAGAATATAAGAAAGAATATATAAGGTGAAGGACCAAACGAGAAGGCAAGAAATGTGGAAAAAACATAAATAAAGTTGCAAGCATAGAAAACTTCTGGAAGAGCCTCATGCTGATCAAGAACGAACATAGGAATGGTTAAGGAGAGCCAAATTCAAACCAAGAAATGAAAGGTTAATATTGGCAGCCCAAGATAGTAGGCTACGTACATGCTGGTTTACAATTCCATTGAACATGTTGAAGAAACAGACAATTGTAGGTTTTGTAAAACTGAATTGGAAATGGTCACACACCTTGTTGCTGGTTGCAACACACTAATGGCAGAAGGACTGTATACTGAAAGGCATAATAATGTGCAGAGACTGTTGCACTGGGGATTGTGCAAACATTATGGTATCAAAGTGGCTGAAAAACACTGGAAACATGAGCCACAAAGTATCATAGAAAAATGAAGTTTATATTACCAACAGTTCAAAAGATGGATGCTAGAAAACAGGATACAGTGGTCCAAGAAAAGAAGACAAAAGTAGCACTGATCATTGAAATAGCCATAACCAGTGACTATAGTGTCTTGCATACAGAGAGACACAAAGTCATAAAATACCAGGATCTGCAGGCAGAAATGAGAGCAATGTGGAAGAACGATACACATACAGTCCCAACAGTAGTAGGAGCAATGGGTCTTATAAAAAGAATTTACAGTCATATTTAGATATGTTACCAATCCATATAACCCCTTACGAATTGCAGGAGGAGTGATTACTGGGCACATTGCAGGTGCTGCGAAGAGCACTTTTGTCTGACAAAGACTGAAACAATACCAATTTCATGAACTTTAATTATACTTTGACTTAGGAATGGTGTTCATTCCCATCATGGTATTAGAAACCCAAAAGACTTGGAGAAATTAAAACAGACAGAACAGGAGGAATGGGTGAGGGTTTTGGAAAATCCTTTTCTAACAACTCTTTGTATTTTCTGAGGGACTGAGAAACCTCAGTGTTCTCCCACTGTAAACAGAGACATGTTCGATCAATAGTCTCAAAGAAGGAGAATCCCTCACAGGGAGGATTAGGAACTGAGCTCTCCTCTGAGTCTGAATCAGAAATCTGCGGGGGGAGAAATGTAGCTGTCCCTGCAACTTCATGTTCAGAATCTCAAATATCTTCAGGAAAAGAGGAATCCCTCTTTTTTTTATTAGAATCTACTTTAAAAGAAGGATCAAAAGCCTGAATTAAACCCTGGGCTAGACCCAGTAAAGATACAGGACTGGAGTTTCAGTATCTTTTTGACAGAAAAAAATGGGGCCAGCAGTGTTACTAATGGCAGTAGCAGCTTCCCCAGGGATGGGTATGTCATTCTAATACAACAGGGAAACCTCCCCTGTTCCCTTTCCCAGGACTGACAAGAGTGATTCTCACTTGTCCACTGAGGGGACCCCAACAGCTGCAGAGGATATGGCTAATCCCTAGGCCACAGTGGCTGAAGGTGCTTCACAAGAGTGATCTTTAATAAAAGATGAGTGGTCCGAGGTACAACAAATGGACACAGTGGAGTCCCCCACTTGCAACTAAGGCAAGTTGCTAGCCTGCTGTGGTGGCAAAGGCTGTTTGATTAATCTTTTAATTTTGTGGCTGGAGCAAGGACCATCCATGGGACAAGGTAGGCTGTTCCATGTTCGAGATGAAAATGGTGCTTTTTAGGGAAGACCAGCAGTGAATGCCAGTAAACACTACCAGTCTACAAAAGTTAATTTTTTGACAAAAAAACACAGTAAAAGGGACTTTAAAGCTCAATGCCAGCCCTCACCAAAGTAAAATTAACAATATTTCTCCACAGTAAAGTATTTTCAGTTACATTACACCACTTTTAAACAGACAGGAAAAATGAGTACTCCATTTAAAACTATGCTGCAATCTTGAGACAGTCCATTAAAACACAACACTCCTAGAAAAAAAACATAACACTCCTAGCTTTAAAATTAACTTTCCTGATGAGGAAAGTGATAAACAGCAACACAAATAAGAAAATGGAATCCCCCCCCCCAAAAAGGGAACTTATCTGCCCAGGAAATGAACAGCATGAGCCGAATGTTGATCCTCGAAAGCCTAAGGAGTTTAATCTTCGTTGGCTGTAAAGCTCGGAAGGGTTGTGCACCCAAAGTTGTCTTTTAGTCTGCTCAGCTTGAGTTGCCTGACAATTTGGGCACATGAAAGGTGCCCTGAAGCATTGGAAGCTGGCCATCTCTTATATTCTTGACAAGATATAACCCATATAGCTAGGGCTACAGCAGCAGTGATAAATATGATTAACATCTAGAGTTACATACACTTGATGGATGTGTTGTATGGAAGTAGTAAGGATGCTGGGAAGTTATGGGATTACCTAATGCCAAGGCAGTGCAATAAAGTTTTAGAAGACTGCTAGAGAATATTACAGTACTGCTTAGGTTTGGGATAAAATGTAATTTTATATAGATTCTGCCAAAAGGAAAATAATTCTTATTTGTAGAAGTAATGATGTTTAGCTTTTTAGTGACACCTTTAAGTAGGAAATGTAGAAAAATGATCAGCCCTGTTAGGGGAAGACTGGAAAGGTATAAATTGATTTAACTAGTATGAAATATGGATGTGAAAGATTAAAGTGGATTGCATCTTAAGACAGTCTTATAATATTAGCTTTACAGTCAAATGAACAGACAGTCATAACAGACTTGTGGATTGCTCCATAATGTAAGACATAAGTTATGAAATCCCTCCTTTGATGGTCATTCTGATGGTTAGATTTAGCAATATAATGGACAGAAGCAGATTCATTGTATGGAATGACCATCTGATAATTATGGATGAATGAAAGTATGCATATGTATCATGTATATCTGAAATTTATTAATTTATAAAAGTGAAATGAAACTGTGTTCCCTGGATGGTATCTAGATCGTCAGGTAAAGACCTGGGATTCATAAAGGTTACTCCTAAATGTACACTAAGTGCACAATTAGTATAGCCCTTTTAAGTGAATGTACAGCACAATCAATGTGGTAGGTATATTCCTGAATACAGAAAGTATACACTTAGTGGTAACTTTTATGTAGCCCAGGGTGTTTACATCTAAGCAGTACAAGTAATTTATGGAATGACATTGTATGTAAACTTCACATAAAAAGGAGTGAATATGAATAAAACAGAGACTAAGATGCAGCTATAAAAAAGGAGTGGCAAGGGAGAAAATGAAATATATATTTTTTTCAGCATCATATTGCCTTAGGTTAGTAAGTCAGGCAGGTTTGCTAGTATAGTAAATAAGGGTTTTAGTAGAAGCTTATGGGAAGCATGGAGTCTGAGTTAATTATACAAGACCATGATCAATAACTAATAGGAATATCTATCTGGTTAGAAAGTTAGGGGACAGGTATCCTATTAGATTAAATTGGTTAAAGAAGAATAGAAAAGTTCAGGAATACTGAGAAGGTATGAATTTAATTAAATCTTCTGAAAGAATAAGCTGCATCTACCTTATTTGTTACATTTATTATCTGATATTTAAAATGCAAATTAAAAGTAATATAGTAAAACGCTTAGTTTGCCTTGACATTAAAATGTCATACATACTGTAGTATGAAACTCTGCGTAGTTTAACTGCACTGCTGTATTAAGGAATTACATTCTGTTTCAAAATCATAAATTGTAAGACTGGCTAAGACATGGGTGGCTAATGTCATTTAGAAAAGATTATGACATTTGAACTATATAGATGATTTGGATTCTTTAACAATGTTTTGGGTGTATGTTCTTTAAAAGTTTGGTAGAAAGATCAATAAAGATTTTTCACAAAAAATAAATGAAAGAATAAATGACTGAATGAATAAACAAGCAGTTTTTCATTTTTGACTAAAGAGAATTCTCAAGCTGCATCCCCGATTCATGAGGAAACAGAATGAAGTATGGAGGTAAAACTAATAAAAATTCGAGCTGGCTGCTTGTCATGCAGGGATGGAGTCCTGACTTAAGACCTAGACAATGTTCAGTTACTGACCAGCCAGTGGAGGAGTTGGCTATGGAGGGAGAGGAATGATCAGACAGTGTCCGCTCATGCTCACCTCTCTTTTGTGGGGTGGGGGTGGGGGCTGCAGACTTAGACCTTGGCGACACTTCTACTGCCAGTGATCCCTGCTAATGATTAGAGACCTGATGTGAATCATTTGACTAGGAGATGGGAGTGGATTCTTAATAGGCAACATCACCTATGAAAGTGAACAAAATTCCTCATTACCCCCAATGCAGACCTACAATATGGACAGTATTGGACATGTGAAATGACAAAAATGTAAAGGTTAGGGGAAAAAACACACACAATAACTGCCTCAGATCTTGCAAAGGAGAATTAGTCAGCATAACCTCAGAGTAATGGCATACATTAAACAGTTGGCAACCACAGAAAACAAACAAAAAATAAACAAAATAATAGTTATATACTATTATAATCACCCCCAAAATGCAATCAGGCATGTTTGCACAACCCTACAAACTACTGTACTTCAAAGGTAGAAGCATGACAAATAACAGAAATGAAATTGTCTGAATGCCTCTCAGTCTTCCTTAACAAGTCCTTCAGTCAATAAAAGCACCCTGCATGAAGATACAACCTACACTGAAATACTATCACCTCAGAGATGGTTATAGTCTGCTTTGGAGAGAGTCCTCCAGCTATCAGTTTTCACTGACGAAGGTATTTGGTGAATCATTATTTTCTTGTGAACTCCTCCAAAGCAAACTACGATTCCAAATTAGCTTCCTCAACAAAGGATAACCATAAGGTGTTCTATTGTTACATCCGTAACCTAAAAGGAAAGACACAGATTTGTGCCAAACTGGTAGTTAACGATATCACATATACTGAGCCTGTGGACATAGCTAACCTGCTGGCTGACAGGTTCTGTGAAAACTTCACTCCCCTGTCCCCACCACATGTACCCTATGACATCCCTATCACCTGTCCCTTACCTTGTAACTCTAAAAAGAGCAGGTCATAAACACCCTCTCTAAGGCCAAAAGCACAGCATCTAAGGGACCTGATAACATCCCAGGCTGCGTCCTACATGGGCTCCAACAAGAATTAGCAACATCATTGGGTACTCTTTTCAATCACAGCCTAAGCACCGGCATCATCCCAGCTGAATGGAAAACAGCCACTGTTACTGCCTTGCACAAAGGTGGTGTTTCTACTGACCCCAGAACTATATACCTGTTAGCCTGACTAACCTTATCTGCAAGGCCATGGAGCAAATCATCATGGACCTTATCAAAAAAAGATACTGGTAATCTCCAAACACTTGACCCTACTCAGTCTGGATTTGTCAAAGTGAGGCCATGCCTGTTAAACCTAATGGACTTCTTTGAGACAGTCACCAAGGCCCTGGACGAGGGGAAATCTGTGCATACAGCCTACCTAGACTTAGCCAAGACTTTTGACACTATCCTCCACTCAGGCATCATTGACAAACTCACCCAGCTAGGTATCAACCTTTATATCATTAGATGGGTTGTTAACTGGCTCACTGATAGAACACATGCAGTCAAAATAGGGGAATCCACCTCCAACAGCAGACCTGTAACTGGTGGTCCTCTACAGGGATCAGTCCTGGGACCTCAACATTTTGGAATCCATTTCTCCGAAGTATAAACAAACCTAAAGGTATGTGGCTGACAAAGCTTGCTGATGACTGTAAACTGGGAGTGGTCAAAGATTCTCCAAATGATGTCAACATCCTACAGGAGGGTCTTAAACAAATGACAGGCGCCAAAGTCATGGCCTTAAACTCAATGCAAAAAAATGTATTATCATCCCTTTCAGTACGAGCAATGTTCCGGATAACTACCACATCAATAGCAATACCCTAAGTACGCACTCAGTGTTGAGAGACCTGGACATACAGGTTGACAGCAAATTTACCTTTGATCACCATGTTTCCACAGTGTTAAGAAGGGCATTCTTTATTGCTCATCTCATAAGAAAGATCACTGCCTCCAGAAAAAAAGAAGTTATAACCTCCCTGTACTCTTCCCTCATCAGGCCAATAACAGAATACAATGCCCTTGTTGGTATATACCCTTCCAAGTACATGCAGCAACTGGAGAAACCACAAAGGTTCTTCAGAAGGAAAATTCAAGGTCTTCAGCATCTGTCCTATGTGGGTTGCCTGGAATCACTGTCAATACTACTCAGAGGTGATCTCTGCCTTGCATATAAGGCAATCTCTGACCCTGCTTTAGTGGAAATGGTGCATATCAGCAAGTCAAATGGTACACGGGTTACTCGTGCTAAAGACCTTAACCTGGCATGTGACATTAACAGAACCTGTTGGAGGGACAGATTTGCCTCCCAGAGGTTACCACACCTTTGGAACAGACTCCCACTTTGTGTCAAACAGACCACCTCATTGACCCTCTTCAAATACAATCAGGACGACTGGATAGGTAACTGTAAATTCAACCTGGGGTTTCCACCTGTGTCCATCTTGGACACAGGCATTAGTTGCTGATTGTGGAGATAAAGGTATAACTTGGCTAGGCTTCTAAGGGCTCTGGGGTCATTAGCCTAGTAAATTCCTATGATCCTATGACAGCTTCCCTTCAGTTATCTATAAGACTTCCTTTATACATGGATACATTGTAAAATAAGAATGCAATCCCAGCTTTCACTTCATAGTGGGACACGCTCACCACCATTCATCACCTCAAGGACAGCAGAGTCTGCACAGACTTCAGAAATACCCAAAAAAATTATGGCAAGCAGAAAAATATCCATAGGAAATATATGCAACAATGACTGTAAGCATAAAAACAAAAAATATTACCCAACAATACACTGAGCTTCTAATGCTTTCTTCCTGGGAATTTTCATTAAATTTGGACACAGACCTATATGGTTATGTGTCACCTGAGTAAACAGGAACTGCATTTTGTACAATCTGTGACAGTACAGTTATGTCAATGCTTCTATACCTAGGCAAGATGCTGTTTTGTTGCATTATAGTATGAGCACAATGGATGGCACATCACTGTGTCTGCACGTAGCTGTACTGGTACATGCTGGGCCCAGGTATTGCTTCTTTAGGCTGTTCACCCACTCCAAAAATTAGGCATAACTTGCATTTTGTAAAGAAATGCACGGTCGTCCTTATGAGGTAAGCAGGATGCAGACTGCAACTACAGTTGGAGTACAACTGTAATTATAATGCCACAATACCGATTTTCTAGCGTTGCTACGATGCAGAATACATTAAGCAGGGACTGCTACAGTCTACAGCAATCAAAGTACTGAAGAAAACAGTGTAAAGGTTATATCTGTGCTAAAATCTATATATGGCTATATCTTCTAGTCAACATCACAAATGGAGAAGAGAAAGTGTGAATTCAGAATTGTTTTGACAAAAGGACTTTTCAACCAAGCATGGTGGGAAATGTGGACACGGTCAGAAAACAAATCATGCTACAATTAAAAAAACACAGACATAAAGGTGTAGGGTTTGCTTTGAAACAGTGTAGGAAAGCATAGTTACCATCCCTGACTACAGATGTACATATGTTCTCGAGTGCTGCCATGCAAAAGATATGGCACTTTTTTTTTGGATAAAGGTATAGAAATCTACACCTTTGTTAAGGTTTATCCATAAGAACTGAATAGTATTATAATGCAGTGACTGAAGAAATATCTCCATAAGAACTGAATATTATTATAATGCAGTGATTAAAGAAATATGAATTTATCTGAAGCCAGTTCTACTCCAGATAAAGTACACAACTTTACTAGAAAAAAGCTCACACTGTTTCATCTGACAAGTCACATGTGTCATTTACAGGGACCTACAAATTGCACAATGTTAGGCAAAAGTCACCATCAGCATATGTACCAAGAGACATTAGCTCCAGTCTTGGCACTGTTCCATGGCCAGAGATGTGTCACTGGGTAGGAAGGAGTAATGATGTAGTTTGAGCACAAAACAAGGGGAGGGGTCATTGGATACATATGAGCGCTAAGTATCCCTAATAAAATAGCTGATTTATTGGCCTGGATTTTCCAGTGACAGCCTGTCACTGAAGTCTGGCTGAAACCTTTCATGACAGCTGTAGAGTTCAGTCCTGCAGGATAGCACATTATTAGGAAAGGTAAGCTTAAACAATGTTAGGGTGCACTCTTATTCTTTATCTCTCACGGGCTATCTCTGACAGGCTAAGCTCTGTACTCCTAGAAATACAATCAACCACTAATTGGGCAGAAAAGTAGTTTTCACTTCCAATCCTACTATGAGGCATAAAAGGTATTATGACATGTTCATGTCATCAATCACTTCTCACTAACTACGGAGCTAAACAAAACTTCATGACAAAAACCTGTGTTTTTAAATGTGAAAGTGCAGTTTTATCAAATCTATACACAAATCAGTTAAAACAATGTCTTCCCCTTCCACCTCCCATATCCCTTTACTTAAATATACTAACTCCATGACTGTACTACAGGGAAGAAAAAGCAGAGACCACCTACAGTGAATGCTCATCCCTTTGTAGTGCATGCCCACACACACGCACACACACACACACACACACACACACACACACTGACTGCACATTAAATAAGCGACCTTCGGTGGCACAACAAAGGAACACAGAACTAATTTTCAGAATTACAAAACACATTACAAATCTATTGTTCAAAAAAGCAGTCAGTCACTGTAATGGAAAAAACATAACTGTGCTTCACCTAAAACTGCACCCGTGTAACAAGATGCTCTAAGTTCATCATGTACCTGATGTAAAACGAGTTTTATTTTCCTTCCCAGCGGAGTGCTTGAACTAAAACACTGAAACTATTTTTCTGTGTGGATATTTTAACATAGTCTGGCTGAGACACATAACTATCAGCTGTTTCCCAAAACTGAATGACAACTGTCAGATCAACACCATCTCTAGCAACAATGGTTGTACAACTAACACTACTAAGATCATCTGAAGGAATGTTGACTTTCCTTTTCTGCATTTGGGGTATTTGAAAAATAAAACGAAAAAACCAAGAATGAAAAAACACAACCCAGCAGTTCAGGACCCGTAATTAGCAGCTACTTAATCCAACTTATTCCAAACAAGGAAAAATTACTGGCAACGGCCGAAAGGTCTTTGAAACAAACAGTCTTTATTGAAACAAAATGCTCCAAGCGCTTTCACCCATGTTTTATCGGGCTTTTTCAAGGAAAATCACTCAGCAACATTGTGCGCTCCTTTTATTATTTGCCTGTCTTCAGAAGATAACTTAATATACCATCCAAGAAGCCTTGCGTCATCAACTTCTAAGCAGACTGCTTGACAACACAAATCACGCAACTGCCTGTTCAGTATTTCTTTCTTGACACTATAGTAAGTCTTCACTTCAGTAACTTAAAGGTTGCCGTCCCATCACTCTTATTAGTCCTTAATGAGATGCAACAGTGGTTTTTAATATCAACTAATTTGTGCGTACACAACGTCCTATTAACAATGGCGTTTAAGATGTAAAATCTTCGACAACTAGTTGACACCTGCGTTCAGATTATTATGAGTGATTTTCCTTGAAAAAGCCCGATAATACACGGGTGAAAGTGCTTGGAGCATTTTGTTTCAATAAAGACTGTTTGTTTCAAAGACCTTTCGGCCGTTGCCAGTAATTTTTCCTTGTTTGGAATAAGTTGGATTAAGTAGCTGCTAATTACGGGTCCTGAACTGCTGGGCTGTGTTTTTTCGTATTTGAAAAATAACACGTTACTCAAATGCAGTCTCAGCTCTTTGTGTGTGTGTGTGTGTGTGTGTGTGTGTGTGTGTGTGTGTATTTATATTTTGCAATGACAAAGATTCTCTTGCACATATACTCATGCAAGGGCATCCACCTCTTCTCCTGCTGTAATCAATTTTGGTATTACTTTAACATAGGCATAAAGAGCAATCCCCAAGCAGTGACCTATCTGGACTGATTTTCTTGGCTGTTTATTAAAGAAATGCCCCCACCCCACTCTTCTTAGCGCTTCCAGATTGCTGGAATTATGTTGGAGCCCTTAAATGACCCCTCCCACATTTTTAGAGTCTGCTTTGGTACCACATAATTCACCCAATCTGTCCACTCATACCTACTGGACAAGCTGCAGGTCCTGCTTAACACTTGATTTTCCTCATCTTTCACAACAAACTGCCTTATGTCTGCTCTGTGAATTCCTGAATTCTGTCTCTGTTTTTGGTCCTATTACTTCATAAGTACATACTTAGAATCAGAGAAATCAAGATAAACTTCTTCACAATTATTAACCAGAAATCTCACACCTTTCTGCAGAAGTATCAACTAGCATCTGAATGGCAACTCACCTGATAGGCTATAATAATAATAAAATGAACTCTAGCAACGGTCATATGAGATGACAGACAATTTCAGAAAAATGCTTCCATTTTGGTCTTCTCTCGTATACAAATCAAGTGTCTGTATACTATCACTAAATTAATAAGAAATCATTAAAAGCAAGTTTTAAAAGTCCAAAGAAAGATCAGAGTTGTGCTATCTTTTCAGCTATGGAGTACTGACCAAGTCTGTTGTTACAGTTCATGTTTAACAACTCTGAAAACTCTCGACTTTAACTCATACTTCTTCAGGCCTACTCAAAGCCTGTGTTCTTTCAACAATGCTCATTAATTTTCATGACAAGAACACAAAAATACTTTCATGAAACATTATGTCAAGCAAAAGAGATGGGCAAGGCTTCAAATTATGATTTTTCCTTTCGGAGCTGTATTAGTATCCACTAAAGGAAGTCAGATTACTTAAAAGTGTTTTCCATACATATAAAAAAATAATGAAAGAACGAGCTTCATATGGCAGTCTTTACTAGCAAAAAATCAAAAAAAAAACTTTGCATCTCAGCAACACAAGCTTTCTAAGAGTAAGAAAAACACTCAATGCACAATCCTTTAAGTAACAAAATAATACTCACCTAACCAATAAGAACTATACAGTGTTTTTTTCTACTGAGGAAAATTATCTGCAGTCTGCTTTGGGTATAAAAAAATACATATGCAAGCACTTGTAAAAATCCTAAACCTTCTAACTTTGTAATGTCCTTCTTTGTTTGTTTGTGTCTTTCGGCTTTTCCCGGTTAGGGGTCGCCACAGCGGAACTCCGGTCCGCTAATGATTGGCAGTAGATTTTTACGTACTGGCTTGCTGGGCCTAACGCACAACCTTCAACGAAGGAACGCCCATTCACGCATGTCGCTACACAGAAGATGCTCTAACTGAGAATCGAACAGGCAACGTCTAACTGTGAGGCGACAACGCTACCGCAGCACCACCACCGTCCTTCTTTGTATACTCCCTTATTTCCTTTCCATTTTCACTTCCCAATTTTTTCTAACTTATTTGATTGATTCTTTAAGTTAATTTGTGTGATTTTATACTAAGAATCCCCTTTTACCAGCTGCTTCTGTTCTGCACTCAAGTAAAAAAAAATCAACCAAAGCTGATCTTTCTCCTAAGAAGCCCCCAAGCCCCTGTTTCTTTCTCTTTGCCTCATACCTTTCAACCTCTTACAGCAAGATATCTGGACAAAGCCAGAAATAATAGTGGGGGGGGGGCAAAAGCCCTGAAATAGGGACACTTTTTAAATATTGCTCTTACAGATTTAGAAAGTTGGAGAATAACATGTTTTGCATTAGCATGGATTTTCTGAAGGGTATGAAGTCAAACTCGCGTTTGTCATATTCTGACTTCAACTTTCAATGACTTGCCAGAAAACCACAATTTTATGAGAAACAGGCCAAAAAATATGCGACAAAATTCTGGATATTCTGTGAAAATCTGTACAGTTGACAGGTATGCTTTACTTTACTATGTTATCAGTCTCTGGTAGAGAAGGTAGTCTCCAACCTGCAGTCCCTGCAGTCCCAATGTCTGCTTAGCCTTATCCAACTCTTTACATTTCCCTTCCTAGCCATTTGCCCACAATACCTTGGTTCCTTTGATAATTATCTCCAATAAATTCCAGGCCCCTGTTGCCTATTTTCTATGCCCCTACTTGAAGTTACCCCTGTTGGTAAATTGTCTTTCCAGTTTGCCCTGTTGGCTTATTTCTTAAAATACTTTATGCATATTTATTACAAATATAACATTCTGTATGTTATTATTTTCTTTAATGCCTTGCATCCAAAACCGTACTCTCTTCATTTTGTGAACTCCTCTCCCCTTTCAACATCACACCTTTTCATTTTGTTTTGTAATTTTCTGCTTCTGTTATACATACAATCCTTATTTGTGCATCTTTAAAGCACCCTTCAAATCTGGCAATCCTAAACCATCTTGTTCTATAGGAAGAAACAACTTATCCCACTTAATCCTGTCCCTATTTCTCTCCCAAATAAATTCTGTCAATTCTTTATTGATTATGGTTCACAAGTTCTCCTCTGGTTAATAAAAATATGCCTGACCTGTATGTAATATAAAAGGGACTAGCAACATTTTCACTGCTTGTACCTTACTATCCATTGCCTGTAGCATGCTATCCATATCAATAATCAACAGCTTCCAAATTCTCAATTTTTGTATTCTGTTGTACTAAGTCTCTTCCCCTGTATCCTTAGCTGTCATAACAGAATCCTTTCCTTTTTAATCTATATTTTATTTATTTTTATTTAATTATAAATAAAATTTATTTTTTAAATAAAAATAAATAAATAATCTATATAAAGTTATTTATCTTATTTTGTCCCCATAAATATGGGTACTGTTGAACCAGTTCATGTGTGACACAGCCTTTGTTTTATCTTAATTCGTTTTATATCCTGAAAAAAAAATCAAGACTGTCTCAAAATGTACAACAATGAAATGTTCTTTTCTGGATTTGTCAAGTACAAAATACTATCCTCTGGAAATGACTTTTTTCTTGATTACCGCACCACTTACAGCTTAGAATTTCTGATCACTTATTTTGTTTGCCAGTGGCTCTAAGCATAAAACAAATAAAGGGGGAAGAAGACACCCTTGGTCATCTGGTCAAGCACAGCTTATGAGAGAGGAATCCCCCCCACCATAATTGTTACCTCTGACCATTCATATATACATGTTCCAAATTTTCAAGGTACTCCCAAGTCTGTCTGTTTTAACTATTCTGCTATCCCTGTGCACACTGGGTGCCCAGAACGACTTGTAAACATTTTTAATGGTTCTCGGCTGATTACTGGTGCTTTGAATAATTACATATACAAAGCAGTCACAGTGACAAAAACAGTATGGATACAGATTATAAGATACCATTTAGAATTGTCTTCCATTGCTATTACCTATGCATGTTACAGGTCTGCCTTGCTAATGTCCATCTTCTGGAACAGCAGAAAGCCCTTGCTATCACTGCAAAGGGACATTATATCAGTCCACATTTTGCTACCACTCTCAAAATGGTTGCAAGATGAACAGTCTATTCCCTTTTTTCATTTTAGGCAGCATTTTACTTGTAATAAATCTATTCATTTAGCCTCCATTTCAGAACTGAAAAAACAGGGCTCTTGCCTTGCCTTTAGAAACACAAGTATTATACTGCACAAGCTTTGCTTAAAGTCTTCCCATGGAAACATTTCAGTAGTGTGCATTTTTCCATATTACTTCACTACTGCCGCTATTCACTTTACTTCGGTGGCATTTATCGTTTAGTATGTACAGGTTTTACGTCCGTGATGCTACTCTACAATGGCTGCCTGTGCACCTTCTGTGTAACACTGTATCACATACAATGGCTACCCTTGTACCTGTTCTACCTCTGTATCACATGTAATGGTTGCCAGTCCACGTTTTGTACCTCTGTATCATATACAATGGCTGCCTGTGTATCTGGAGTTTGGGGTTAGTGTAATGGTTAAGGTATTTGTCTCACAAATACAAGTTACTGGGTATGATTTTCATCCTTGATCAAAATTGGCTAGGCTTAAAATGGCCCACAAGGCAGCTAGCCTAGTACTTATCTATACACGTATAAAAATATCTGCTGTTCTTCTGTATCACATACAGCTGTCTATATCCCTGTTGTACATCTCTTCACATACAATGGCTACCCATGCAATTGTGGTATCTCTGTATCACATACAATGGCTGCCTGTGTACCTGTTGTACCTCTGTATCACATGGAATGGTTGTCTACGTACGTGTTGTAACTCTATCAAATGCAGTGCTTGCCAACGAACCTGTTGTATACTTCTGTACCACGTACAGTGGCTACCTCTGCACCTGCTGCTTGCCTCTATAAAACTTTCAGTGGCTGCCTGTGTACCTTTTCTACTGCTGTATCACTTGCAGTGGCTACCTGTGCATAGAACTGCACAACAAACATAAGACAATACGGCATGGCTACACATCAACGTATATGAACCAGTTTAAATCCTGCAGTTCTGGTGTCTTTCTTTCTCTACTTCCCATAGCTGTTATAGTCTTACTATCTGACTACACACAGATACAAAACAATGATGTGAGAAGACTTGGCTACACTAGAGAAGTACTTTAAAATATAATATTTTAAATTCAGAACAAAATATGTGCCAAGTGATAATAAACAGTAAATAATATACTGGTTTATGCCACTACTTGAACTTCTCAAAAAAGTTTTTCTTCTCTAAGTAATTAACCATTTTACTAAACATTACACAGTTTCCTTACTGCAACCTCACATATATCATTACTTTTCTTTTAATAGTAATTATTTTCACAGAAGCTGAAAGTTTCAGCTATCACCTAAGGCTTAAATGATAAATATGTGAAATCTTTAATCTCTCATCTAAAAGAAGCCATCGTTTGTGCTGGTACTTGTAATATGCTGAGCAAATACGTTTTCTATGTGCATCAATATATTTTAAACATTCAGTGTACAAGATATAGCTTACTGGTAATTTGTCAAAGAAAGATATTTTCAATATTAAATATTTTTGCTCACCTGAAGAATGCTTTTTCTTTTGGTATTAACTGCAGATCCACTTTTTTTACTATAACTCACCCAGCCTTCTCTGTGGAGCTGCCCAGATTCTACAATTCACCTATCTCAGGGTAGTCTGTGCTAAACTTGTTTACCCTATACCCTAAACCCAAAACTGGCATGAAGTTTTACACAACTGATCACCTAACAACAATTTTATTGCATATTGGTTCATTTTTATCTTAATTTAAAAGCTCACAAACATACAGGGAGAGTATAAAGAGTCTGTTTCACTTTAAAGAAGCAGTGCAGAGTGAGCATAACACAGTAAAGCACTTATTGCGTGTGTCCTACAAACACTGTTCTTACTATAATGTAGTACTGTTTAAGTCTTTCACCAAATATATTATGCCACAATATGTAACAGGACACCTTTAGAGCTTACAGTTATTTCCCAGTCCTCTCCCTATACTGTTTACTTGCACTAAATGGCTTATAAAGAATATATACAAATTACTGTGCATTCTGGGTAAAACAGTCACTTTCAGGCAGAGGCAATGCTGCAAACAAATGACTGCTTGCAACAGTCATTTTAAGCCTAGCCAATGTCCATCAAAGATGAGAATCAAACCTTGTAGCTTGTACTTGTGAAACAAACACCTTAACCATTACACTAACCTCAAAAACTAAAGCTCACCACTGCCTGCCACTAAAAAAAATCTAACCCGGCTATAGTTTCCTCAACTACCACCTATATACCCAATCTCTAACACTCCACAACATTCTACAAACCCCTAGCCTGCCCAGCACTAAAATACATTACACCATACAACCCAAAAGGGACACTAAGGTCCACAGACAAAGAACTTTTCTCCCTCTGTTTACAAACCCTCCAAGGCAGCTGAGCAAAGCCACTACACCCACTGCATTGCTAAAGCATGGAACTTGCTTCCACTAACAGTAAGAACCACCACAAACCTGCCTGCCTTTAAAACTGCTTAAAAAACACTTGCTCAACTCCTGGCTGTGCCCTTGCTCTAACCCAAACTAACCTTCACTACAGATAACACCTAACAATAGCTCTCCTTCTCTATGTATCTAGCACTCATATCTACTTCACTTACTTGAATATTGCACCATCTATCATAAATCAAAGTACTTTACTGTAACCCAGGAATTTTGCTGCTTCTCTGTGTATAACATTCTATTGTTCTTTGTATGTCACCTGTAAAAAGACTGTCTGCTTTGTAACTCATGTAAGAAAATTTTTTTGTATGCTTCTTGCATAAAGATTGCACATGTTTACGTATAATTGGAGCTTTTCTCCCCAGACCTCTGCTGAAAATGGGTTCTAACTGACCCAGTCAGACCATCCTGGTAAACAAATGTCAAATAAATAAATAAAGCCACTGTAGCCTCAAGAACTTTTAGACTAGAAGAGAGAAGAAAATGAAACATGGTAACAAATACAAATAAGACCTGTCTGACCCACTCAACATGCTTTTTTATCCTACCAGCTCAATAAGCAGCTGATTCTACTTAACCAACAATTTACTTTTTTCTGCAACCCTCATTAAAAGTCGTCTTAGGTTTTATGCCTGCTTGTTCTCTTAAAACTCCTTTTTTAAAAATGGGGCCTACCTGAATGCCACAGATGGCCTGATACACTTAAAATGTTCCATAGTGAATCCTCTTTTTTAAGGCTATAAAAGGTGGGCTGTTCTAATTTCTTTTTATATGGTTTATTTTCCATACACTGCACTGTTCTGCTGCCCTCAGCAAAATGGATCTAGACCGTGTTGACATTTTTTCTTTCCGTGCATCACAGTACAGCACAAGTTTTCCCTGCTTGCCTCTTCTCATTTGTTGCTGCTACTTTTTCCTTTCCATTTGAGTTCTCCTTTGAGATTTCTGCTTCAAGCATACATTAGTTAGCATTGAATTTAAACTATCATGTTTTAAATTATCCCTCCAGTCTTACTTTGTCTTCTCTTATCATTTCTCTAGTTTTTAGTTGTATAAGTATGAAAAAAAGAAACACAAGCCGTAAGATATTCTGCAATGTAATGTACAATTTTACTTGAGATTTGCCATCAACTTTCCTTGAGATTTGACTAACACTCTGCTAAACATCCTTTTGCTCTATAGCTACCATAAACTGAACAAGCCCCCCTTTCCATTCCCACTGCCACTTACATCAGGCCTAAATCTGCCACATTACCTATCCCACCTCCTACAGATACTCTAATAAAAACCTAAACTCCTCTGCTCTTAAAAAACGTACTGTCAATGCAGGTAGTATGCTAAATAAATTTGGGAAGTTACATGCCTTCCTATGCATTCAAACACCAGACAAAACTGTAATCTTAAAAGTCCTGGGCAAAACAAGATACACCTAGTTTAGGCTCTCACTTCCCTGGGTAGACATTTCTTTCAAGATCACAGATGGGACCAGAGCAGGAGAAGGAACTCAGTTTCTTACTAAGAAAACCCTTAAAATCCACTTCTGTTCAAAAACTCTTCTGCAGATGATCACAATGCAAAGTGGCTAGCAATTAATTTAGATATTAAAAGCTGCATCACTTTCCCCCTTCTCATAACCTACCTCAACCATCCAGCTAATCAGAACAAATTCTCAGATATTTTACAGGGCATTACCATCCTTTGTGATTACAGTATTAACCGCTTAACCCCTGAAGTACAGATATCTTTGACGTCATTCCCAATTAAAAGACCCATAAGACCAAAATAAAACAAAGGGAATCATTTCCCTCCTTGACTCTGTATTCAAGAACAACCCCAAAATTAACTTATCTTCCAGTCCCTGACAAGTTGCAATCATTACTTAATTAGATTTACCATAAAATCTTCCAACAAGAAACCACCTGCAAGCTTAATCACCTTCTGCCTAATGTCCCAACAAAATACTGACTATCTAAAAACTGAACTTGCACAAGCTAGTGGGAACTCTTACTTTCAGAGCAAGACCTCAGTATCAGAGCAAATTCCCATACACACACTCTCCTCTGCTTACAAAACAGACATTTCCCCATAACCTCCAGACTAATAAATCCTTCACAAAATCAATGGCTTGCAAAATATCTCAAATCCTTTTACATGTTATGAGACAATGCCTGGAGAGTCTGGAAAAGCTCACCCTCTCTTTTAAACAGCTAATAATTCACTCTACTCAGAAATGCAATGAAAAAGCTACCAGAAGATACAAAACCAGCTTCCAACGGTTTTCACAAACTTCACTTAAAAATAAGCAGAAAAAATAATCTAGAACTTAATAAAGCGGGCCTACTTCAAAGTGTTAAAAGATCACATCAGTGAAAACTAAATCAGGACTACATCGGTGAAAATTTAAAACATTGAACACCCGGAACTCTGAAAGCTACCACAGGAAAAGAACCACTTGGCCACCAGAACAAAACAAACAAACAAAAAGGAAGCAAGTAAAACCCCCCAAAGTGGGGTGGGGGGTCTTCACCCCCTCTGCACCCCCCCAATGTGGGGAGGGGGCTGTTCCCCCACACCCTCTCTAACTAAATATACCAACTCCGAGATCGCACTACAGTGGGGAAAGGGCAAAATTTACCATGGTGGCCAAGTGGTTCTTTTCCCGAGGTTAGTTTTCGCTGTTCTGGGAGTTCAGTGATGTGAAGATTCAGGGATGTCGTCTCGATGAATCCATCTTCGATATTCTAGTAGTTCAATCTTTTGCAGTAGAGCCAATAGACCACCACACTGGCATGCAACACTGTAAAACTCACTAAAAAAGATACTATTTCATCACTAATCAGATTCCTATCCCTTAGGACTTGAAGAAATTCTCCTATCTACACCCAACTCAACAAACATAAATACTAGCAATAATTTTACACTTCCTTACATCAACTCACCTTGTTTCTATTTTAACAGAATTAAATATAAATATGTTGACACTCTCTTATGCAAAATCCTTACCAATTTCACCCTCTGAGCAGATGGTCTGCATTCTTGGTTTATTGTCTTATGCCAGGATTACATCTTTCAGCCCCTTACATACCTCTATGGCCTCTGCCTGACTAAAAGCTGCATGACAGAGAAATGTAAAATAACTGTTAAACCCATATCCAGCAATTTAAATCCCTGCTAAGTAAATATCTGTATACTGCCTATTCTTGGAAAAGTATTTGAAAAGCTTGAATACAATCAACTCCTTGAGAATCTTCAGATTTGCTGGGTCTTTCTTTGACACCGGCATGGATTCTGTTCAAGCAAAAGTGCCATGACCACTCTACAGATCCTTACAGGTGACATGCACCAAAAACAAGAATAAAAGCCAACTAACTTGATTACGTTTCCTCAATTTCACAAAGACTTTCAATAGAGTAAACCATACCCTTTTATTACACTTCCTACAATTAGTAGGAATCACATGCCAAATAATAAATTTGAAAGCATTCTTTACTAACGGATTATTCATGGTATAAAAAGGCTCAACTATTTCCCTCTCTGGTCCTCTTGTCAAAAGGTGTTTCCCACAATTTTGTGCCATCTCTCATACTGTTCTCATAATTCTTTCAACTGATATCCTGTACACCTCCCCTACCTCTTCATTATCATGTATGCTGATGACATGATATGACAGATTAAGCCTATCTCCATCTACTATTAAAACACTTAGAGGACATTGCAGTAGTATCAAAATGCTGAGCACACACACACTTGTTCTTGGACCTAAAAAAAAAATAAATAAAGACTATGCTTTATTTACTCCTTCAAAAGTTGTCCAACTTTCCAAATAATTGGGATATTACCTACACTAACCAAGAGACAATCAAAACAGTTCAACACTACAAATACTAGGGTATGTAACTTGAGTCCAGACTCATAGTTCTACATCATTTTAACATTACAGAGACTTAAAGTAGTACTGTCCTCTTCTGGGCTAAGAAATCCTCACATTTTCCCCATGAAGGTACTACTGTCATAGGCAAAGGAGTTCTTATTTCACATTTAGTGCACGGTCTACCACTACTGCAACACTCTCCAAAAAGAACCTAAACATACCACAAACCACCACTAATAATATATGCAGGTTCACAATGCTCTCCCCACAGAGAGCACCATTGTTCCAGGCTAGTGAAAGCTGGATGTCTTCCACTTAACTATAGAACCACACTTCAGTTTGAAGGCCTGGTCTATAAATGCAACTCATTCTACTTCTTGGCCAGTAGACTCTTTGAAAGATCTGCCCCATACAACCTAAGATTCCCTCCCTCCCTCCTTCAAACCCTACATAAGCTGAGTTCAACTGAACACTATTTATCCAAACCAGCTCTAAAAGTATGGGAATCCATACTCCCATAGACAAAATCCATTTCCTCCTAACCAAACTTTCATTCAGGTTTAAAACAAAAATCCTGTTTAGTCATAAATTACCCAAGTTGCAAATAAACTTAACAAGATCCAGAAGTTTCCTTTCTGTCATGCCATTTCAAACTCCTGTCTTATTTGTATCACCTCTCTGTTATCCACCTCCCAAACCTTATTACTCGATCTCCCCTCTATTTATCTCCAAGTCATACAATCTTTACTCATTACTGCCCTCTAGTCTAAGTATGTCTTTTTCAGCTATGCTAAACTATTGTACATTTCATTAGTTAATTGTACAACATGTAAACATTAAACATAGCTGGAAGTTTTTAGCTTTCTTGCTATTGTTGACTTTTCTCTAAGCAATATTATGTCTTACAACAGTTATCTTTGTGTAATCATCAATACTGTTTGCTTATTCACAACTTCAGCTGGCAAACCTATACAACCAATAAGAATTTGTGCGGTAATTTTTAAACTTTGTTAATGCCTATTCCTAGGTGTGAATCTTCTTGACCACTTTCCTACAAATCTTACGACAGCCTGCACCCCACCACATGTCTTCTTGCTGATTAAATCTGACCATCAGGGTATCTTCTCCATTAAAACTAACCCCACCATGCCTAAAAACTACTCTTTTTAGAGACTATCCAAGGCCAGCTTCTTACCATTCATAGACTCCCTGTAGAAATTCAAAAGTGTTTCTTTGCCACTGGAGTAAACAGCACTGACCAGGCTGTAGCCTGAACTGATACATAGAACTCAGAATTCTACTCACGTTTAAAATACTCTGCTGAAGCATATGTCCTTTTCTATCACAAGTACAGCGAGAAGCTCAAAAAAACACTTTACTCATGAATTCTTGCATAAACTAACATTATAACAGGGAAAAAAAATGATTGCTTTGCATTTTCTTCCTCCCATCATAAAAATAATCTGAAATTGGTCACAATGATCCCAATCAAAACATCAGAAACTGTAAAGAAAGCTATAAACAACATTCACCACCTCTTTCAAGAACAATCACGGGGCCTTTGTTACTAAGCCAGGAAGCTCAGAAACACCCAATACCACTTATTCTGATCAAGAGTCCATTGCCAATAGCCTAATGGACAATTTCAGCTCTATTTTTACTCCAACCACATACCATGCATTTACCCTTCAAACTATCCCTCCCCCACAATTATCAAGCCCTATTAGCACTACCCAAAGCCAAGAACGCACCTATCCATGCACAAGGGTGGCCCTACTACAAACCCTAGGAACTAAAGTCAAATTAGTCTTATTAGTATCACTGATAAGGTTACATTAAGCTTCATAGTTATAATTACAGTGTCAATCCCTTGGCCCTAATCAATTTGGCTTTGTGAAAGGAAGGTCCTGTTTAGTCAAGCTAGTTTGTTTGTGTCTTTTGGCTTTTCCCGGTTAGGGGTCGCCACAGCGGAACTCCGGTCCGCTAATGACTGGCAGTAGATTTTCATGTACTGGCTTGCCGGGCCTAACGCACAAACTTCAGTGAAGGAACACCCATTCACGCATGTCGCCACACAGAAGACGCTCTAACTGAGAATCGAACGGGCAACGTCTAACTGTGAGGCGACAATGCTACCGCAGCACCACCACCGCAGTACTTAGTCAACTTTAAAAAAAAAAAATTACTGTACCCATTCAAGAGCCAATCAGTCCATACAGCTTACATGGACATGTCAATAAAAACAGCATGGGGAGTTGTACTGAAGACATTTGCCAACCTCACTCACCTAAATATTAGCCTTATTGGGTGTGTATATATATATATATATATATATATATATATATATATATATATATATATATTGCGTTTAGAGACAACTACCTCTATGAATGTTTTTCAGGTTATCAAAGAGTAGTGGAGAATCAGACAACCTGTGTAGATTATATAGGAATGGGAGCTGTCCTAAATGGTTCTCAGACAGATGCAAGCATTAGTTTAGATATTTTCAAAAATAACTAGGACACATTGTGAGAATGACTGTTTTGATATACTGGCCGATTAGAAGGGCATTATTGCCAGTGGCTGAAATATTTGCACATATGTATGTATCCAATGACTTGCCAACTGACTAATGGCTAAGACTTGCACAGTAAGGCTTCATGGTACCTGTTGTGCACAAATAAATGAAACTAGAAGCATCCCACAGGGCTCAGTCCTGGGCCCCCTACTCTTTGGCATCTACTTCTCTGATGTTCAGAGAGACTTTAAAGGCCTAAGGCTAACCAAAGTTGCTAATGACTGCTAACTGGGTGCTATTAACACAATTGCTGACATTCAGATCCTCCAAGAAGGGCTCAACCATGCAGTCACCTGGTGTAATGACCATAAGGTTAAGTTTAGTGGCAAAAAAATGCAGAGTAGTTTCACTTGCGGAACAAAAATATCCACTGCATATAACATAGATCACACCCCCATAAAAACACACAGCCACTAGAGATCTAGGTACATTCCTTGACCACAATGTGCTGGCTACAGTAAACAATTCTATTCTGCTCAGCTAACTGACAAACGTATGTCCTCAACATCTAAGCAAGTAATAATTACCCTTTGTTAGGGTCATCACAGAACACAATTCCCTTCTGGTATATTATTCTCCAAATACACTGCACAATTCAAAAGCAGCCAGCAATTTCTAAGAAAAAAGACTACACTCTGTAAGCTATCTAGACAGATAAAAAAGCCCCATAGCTTTACTCTATCTCATACAGTCTTCTATAAGATGTTTGCTCAGTCTTCCATTATTTGATCTCCTTCACCTTCACAAAACTGGTACTACTGCAAATACCTACTCCAAAAACCTCAGTCTTCATCATAATATAAACAGGATCTGCTGATCTCACTGATGTCTGACCCATTTTTTCTCCTAGACATGAACTCGGCTTCCCTTGGTTTTAAACAATGCAATATATTGGTCACCTTTAAAAGCACTCTTCATGACCGGGTGGATATTCACAAATGCGCCACTGGGGTATGTAATACGTCTTTCCTTGGATAGCTAATTCATTTACAAGTTTGTTGGGGTACTCTGGCTAGGGTTCTCAACGGTCAGTTAGACCACTTGCCTTATTTATAACCTATGAACTTATAAAGGCATACAATGCATTTAATGTATGTGATTTTAGTACAAACAAGGTTGATGAGAATATTTTCAAAGTCCTCAGCCGGCCTTAGTTTTGTGAATCTCGTCTCTTCTAAACAATAATGTCACCATGAAAACAAGCCACACTACCACTGCCCAGCTCATCTATGACATTTGTGGGGCATTTACAACACTCCTGATGAGCAAACATACATATTTATCAAATATAAATGCCAAGTTTTACATAACGAGCATGCTGTTCAATGATACAAGCTGGCTTTTATGTATAATGTAATGTAAAGACAAGCCTTTGTACCACATTAAGGAAACAAGCTGACCCCTAAGTGAGTCATTCACCAGCATTCCAACTTTAAATGTAATGAGCAACTTCTGAAGTAGCAAGTTTTGAAAATGCAAGGACTGTTCAGTACATTAAGTAATAGCTTTTCATCATGGAAAACCCCTTTTAGTCACAAAAATGAAGTCACTACCTTTGAAGTTCAAGCCAGTGGCATAAACTCAGCTGAAACGCAAGGACTGCAGAGAATTTTTAACTATCAGTGTTATATATTATCAGTACATTCTTAAAACAAAGTTAACCACCCACAGAACTCCATACACGGTTTTGAACTTGTGCATTTCATTGCCCTTCAAAGTGAAGGCATATACGGTGCCAATGACCTCCACTGTGAGTGAGCAGTGACAGGAAGGTGACTGGTGCTGTGCACACTATATAGGTCTGCACAGGGTGAGGTGTAATCAGCATGGTGGCTCAGTGGTAAACATCTCTACCAGTTTGCTTACACGTATAGAGGGATGAAGCCCTGACTGTGGCGCAGATAGCCTGGTAAGAACTAGGGACCCAGTAGGACACTGAAGAGATACCAATGCTGGACTGTCCATCCTGGAGAAGGGAGGCAGCAAAGTTTACTGTTGAACTGAGAACCATCAGAGACTGGGTATCACAGCAAGTTTTACCAGCAGGAACAGGGCCATGATGGGGTGTGCAAGTCAAACAGCAGACTGTACACCTGTAGCATGAATGGTAGCACAAAAGTTCAAGTGGCAAAAAGTACAGTTTTGTACCTACCATAAATGTAGATGTCCGATAGATATGCAACTGCAGTCATAACATGTGGGTTGTCCTGCCTCAGGCAGCCCTTGGTCGGCCGGATTCCAAAGTCTGGGTCCGACGTCGGCTGATGTCGCATTTCTCTCCGACGTCAGAGTGGCTGGAGTACATAAGCATCAGCCGACGCCATTTTCTTCAGTGTTTCTTGCCCCAGATGCCAGGTGCCCTCCAAGGAAGGCTGTAATCAAATTGGAAGACAAAAACAGGATTCCAGACAAATAAATGAGCAATAAAACAAATACACCATAACAGATATCCCCAGCTAAGAAAAACAGGGATAGGAGTGGACCCTAGGCATAGAGGGGTATGGAGGGAGGGAAAATCCGACTGCAGTTGCATATCTATCGGACATCTACATTTATGGTAGGTACAAAACTGTACTATGTCCTTCAAGAATGCAACTGCAGTCATAACATGTGGGTAGAATACCATAGCTTAGCTGGGGGAGGAGAATGCTCTAGGAAAAAGATGGTGTGGCAATCAAACCCTGCAGGACTGCCGAAGCAAAGCCTGCTCTGGATCTGGAGTATAAAGGGAGATTGTAGTGTTTGGAGAATGTATGCACGGAGCTCCATGTAGCAGCTTCTAGAATGTCCTTAGTAGGCACCCCTCTTAAGAATGCTGTAGAGGTGGCTGTAGCTCTGGTGGAATGTGGTCTGACATTGGCTGGAACAGTCTTTCCATGAAAGGAATAACAGAATCTGATGCAATGTCCAATCCATTTTGAAATAGACTGTTTTGAAATTGCTTTTCCTTGGACTGCAGGGGCGTAAGCTACAAAAGGTTGTTCAGACTTCCTACTGGCCTTGGTTCTGTCCAGGTAGTATCGAAGTTGTCTGTGAATGTCCAAGGTATGTAACAGTCTTTCCCCCTTATTCTCAGGATTGGGGAAGAAAGCAGGCAGATGAATAGCTTGATTTAAAGAAACCCTAGATACCACCTTTGGCATAAAAGTAGGGTTGGTCCTTAATGAAACCCTGTCTCTGTGAAAAATTATGAATGGTGGTATTGCCATTAGGGCCTGTAGTTCCGAAACCCTTCTTGCTGAGGTAATTGCCAACAGGAAAGCTGTCTTCCATGAGAGAAATTGCAAGTCAACTGAAGCTGCTGGCTCAAATGGAGGTAGAGTCAGTTTTTCGTAGAACAAAATTGAGGTCCCAGGCTGGCACTGGGGCCTTTCTTGGTGGCTTAATGTTCTTGATTCCCCTGAGGAATTGTCTTAGCAAAGGGTGTGAAAAGACAGGAGGATCAGTGTTATATCTAGCTGAAATAGCTGATGCATGTATCTTTATGGAAGAATATGAGAGGCCGTTCTTTAGCATATCTGCCAAATAATCCAAGATGAGTGGGATGTTCACCAATGATGCATCATGTCCCTTGCTGGTATTCCAAATGCTGAATCTCTTCCATTTTGCTAAGTAAACCTTTCTGGTGGATGGTCTTCGAGCCTCTGTTAGTATCCGCTGAACTTCCTTGGAGAGAGACAGGTTGAGGTTATTTATGGGATCTCCCAGGCTGTTAGCTGCAGTGTCTAAGGTTTGGATGCAGTGTTTTGAAATTGTGTTGAGTCAAAAGTAGAGGCCATTGGGGAAGGGCCCACTTCCTGGTGTGACATATGCTCCGCAGTAGTGGATACCAGTGTTGTCTTGGCCAGTCCGGAGCTATTATGATTCCCTTGGGTCTCTCTGCTTTGATCTTTAGTAATACTGAGGTCATCAGTGGCAGAGGTGGGAATGCATAGATTGTTAGGAAGTTCCAGTTGAATGAGAGAGCATCTATTTTCCAAGCTTGTGGATGGTATGTCCTTGTGCAGAATTTTTGTAGATGATGGTTGAGGTGAGAGGCAAATAGGTCTACTTCTGGCCTGCCCCATGTCGAAGTGAGTTGTGTGAAGATCTTCGGATGCAACCTCCACTCGTGTGGATCTGTGAAATTCCTGCTTAGGCTGTCCGCCAACACATTGTCTTTGCCTGGAACAAACTGGGATTGTAACTGGATGTTTAGGCTCGGGTGATTTTTCCCAAAGATGCATTGTCAGTCTGCAAAGGGGGTAAGAGTGGGTGCCCCCTTGCTTGTTTATATACCACATCACAGTGGTGTTGTCTGTCCGTATCAGTAAATGGCTTTGCTGAAGTTGGTGTTGAAAGGCCTCGATGGCATGCATTACTGCCAGCATTTCCTTTTGGTTTATATGCAGATGTGTTTCCTTTGGAGACCATTGTCCTTGTATACACCTGCCTTACATGTGCGCCCCCCATCCAAGGTCTGAGGCGTCTGTGGTCATGGTCTGTGTTATCTGTGGTTTTTTAAATGACATACCTGTGTTTGCCTGGCTCACCGAGGCCCACCATAGGAATTCCTTTTGTAGGCATGGAATGAGCGGTATGGTTGTCTCCAAGTTGTTGCTGTGCTGAGACCAAAGGCTTTTTAGGTACCATTGAAACTTCCTCATGTGTAGTCTTGCTAATGGAACCAGGAGAATGCAGGATGCCATGTAACCCAGGGCCTGTAGGAATCTCCTTGCAGTCATCTGGGTAAGTTTTGCTAAACCTTTGAAGTAATGAGTTAGCTTCTCTTGCTTGTCTTCTGTCAGGTAAGCCATTTGAGAGGCTGTGTCTAATTTTGCCCCAAAGAAGATTATTTGCTGGGATGGCTCCAGTCTTGACTTTTGGAAGTTGACTGTGTATCCCAGAGCTTGAAGTAATCGTATGACATAGTCCAAGTTTTTTGTCAATATCAATTTGTCGTCCGCTTGTATGAGGCAGTCGTCCAGGTAGGGGTAAATTTGTATCCCCTGGAGCCTGCAATGAGCAATTACTGAAGCCAGGCATTTTGTGAATACTCTGGGCGCAGTAGATAAGCCAAATGGCAATGCTGAGAATTGATAATGCTCTGGCCCTGCAAGAAATCTGAGGTATCTTCTGCAGCTGTGTCTGATAGGGACATGCAGGTATGCCTCCTTGAGGTCCAGAGTAATCAGCCAAGACCCCTTGCCCAGCATGGGAAGGAGTTGCTGTAGAGTCAGCATTTTGAACTTTGGTACTATGAGAAAGGTGTTTAATGCGGACAAATCCAGTATTGGTCTCCATTGAGATTCCTTTCTTGGAACAAGCAACAGTCTTGAGTAAAACCTCTGGCCTTGTTCTTGTTGAGGAACTCTTTCTATTGCTTTCATCCGAGTCAGCAGAGAAATTTGCTTGATAGCCTCTTCCCTCTGGTTTTGTGGTAGGTTTGGCATGCCTTGTTTTCTTGGCAAGGTATGAAAATGGAACCTGTAACCTCGGTCTATAATGTCCAAAATCCATTTGTCCTTTGTCAGTCTGTGCCAATTTTCTGCAAACAGAGATAATGTCCCGCCCAAGGGAGCTTCTATTTGTTCCCTGGTAGGCGGAAGTAGAGGAAAGTCATTGAGATTGTGGTTGTGGGGCAGGTGAAACCCCTGCGTCACTTCTTTGGTTTCCTGGCTGCCATTGTCGTCCCCTGTAAGGACCTCTGTATTGTCCTCTTCCTCGGCCACGTCTGTTTTTACCCCTTTGAAACTTTTCTGGATTAGGAAAGGACCAGTTCTTTGAAGGCCAATTCCTACTGAATCTGGGGGGTTGAACCTGGAGGAAATCTTTCACCGTCTGAACTGATTTTGCTTTTTCCTCGATGGACTTTAACACATCCTTAGCATTAGCACCGAAAAGCTTGTTCTTTTCCAAAGGTGCATCCAGAAGTTTTGCCTTTACATGATCTGGTAGAGGTTGATCTTTTAACCATGCATGTCTACGAATGACTGCCCCTGTCATAGCTGCCCTACATGAAGCTTCCAGTGCATCATATCCACACTGCAGGAAGTGATTGCTTACTTGCTGAGAGTTATGTACAGCTTCCTGCAAAGCCTTCCTGTCTAAAGGATCAGGAGTGGCCAATGTTTTCTGTAAATCTTCTAACAGGAAATCCTGATATTGTAACATATGAAAAAGGCAATTCAAAGCTCTCATAGATAAGGTAGTAGATGTGTAAACCTTTTTACCCCATCTCTCTAATGACCTAGCTTCCCTGTTGGAGGGCAATGGATTTTTAGAGGTGGAAGCTGAAACCCCTTTAGGCCCCTGTGAAATAGTTTCCAAATCAGCAGTATGGGCCCTGAATAAATGGGAATGTGTTTCTGGGACCCTGTAATACCTGTCTGGCTTGGCTGGAGCAGGAGGAAGAGAGTCAGGGGTAACACTAGAGTCAGAATATAAATCATCCAAAACATCAAGTACAGGAGGAATAGCTAAGGGCCTGTGCTGGGGCTTCTTAAGGAAAGTTCGAAGGCGTTTTCTGGAATCAGAATATTCCTGGCCTTGCCACTTGAAATGTTCCCTCATGGTATGTAGGACTTCCCCAAAAGAAATGTCCTCAGGAGGGGATGGAATCCTCTGCATCCGAGTCCTCATAGGTCTGGAAGAGCTCTTCCTGGCCATCAGAGTGGACAGAGTCCTCAGAATCTTCATCTGACCGAATAGGGTCAGAGGGTTCAACCCGGGGCCTTTTATCAGAAGGAGGCTGGGATCCTCTCTCAGGATGGGCCTGTGAACCTCTAATCATAGAAATTAAGTCAGCAGCCATAGTCATAATTTGTGTCTCTGGAGTAGGCTGAGGTAAGGTTTTAGTAGTAAGATGCTTAGTTTTGCTGGCTGCCTTAGCCCTAGTGTAGGCCTTAATAGACATGGCCATAGGAGGCCTGGCAGCTCCACGTGCAGGAGTGATCTTGTCTACAGCAATGGTCTCGGGCATTTCCTCATTTTCGGTATCCGGAGGAAAATCAATAACTGGCGTCGGAGTGATATCCGGAATCGGAGTAGTCGATAATGCGGTGTCTTCGGTTCGGAGCAGTGGAGAGACTGTCTCAGCGGGAACCGGAGCACTCGCGGTAGGTTTTGGCGTGGAGTCGGTTGTAGACGCGGGCCGAGGATGTCGGTCCCGGTCTTTTCATTTCTTGGGAGTTTGCGATATCGGAAGTTCCGACGGCATTGTGTAAGCAAATTTTTCGCCGAAAAAATCTTCAGCGAACTCCGCCCGGCGCCTGAGAGTGCGCTTGTTGAAGCGAGCACAGGCTACACAGGCCGTGACGTCGTGGTCTGGGCCAAGGCAAGGAAGACAGTAAGAGTGGAAATCCTTATGAGGTATTTGCTTGCCACAAGAAAGACAATTGTTAACTTTTTCAGTAATGTCTGACATCGGCTGAGGCAAGAAAAGGTCCCCAACGGGGTACTTAGCTTTTTTGATGACTTCGGGATCGAAGAATACAGGAGCTGACCGACTGGCACTTGCGAACTGCTTCTGCTTCGGGCACCGCGCGGCAAGAAAGACTGAAGAAAATGGCGTCTGCTGATGCTTATGTACTCCAGCCGCTCTGACGTCGGAGAGAAATGCGACATCAGCCGACGTCGGACCCAGACTTTGTAATCCGGCCGACCGAGGGCTGCCTGAGGCAGGACAACCCACATGTTATGACTGCAGTTGTATTCTTGAAAGACATCCACTTGCTGTTGCAGGACACCACAGCATAAAATCAAAGTAGAAATCCCTAATGACTACCTAAATGCTGGCCTCACAAAATGGCTATGCCTGAAAAGAAATGAGAAGGACAGATGGATTACATGAGTGGTGAAAGTTTTCAAGTAGTGGGGACAAAGCATAAAAAACCCTCACAGCTTCAGGATCTAAGGCTAATTCCTGACCTCTAGTCACAGTCTGTGTGGAGTCTGCATGTACTCTTCATGTCTGTGTTGGTCTTCTCTAAATGCACAATTTCTGTCCACCTACCAAAACATACAGGTTGACTGCCTACTTTTAATTCTTTGTATATCCTGACTGTGGCTGAAAAGGGTTCACTTATCCAGTTAGCAAGTGGGGAAAAAACAGAGGGTCAAAATAGTGTCTTGGATGAAGCAGGCTTGTACAGTAATTACACAGAATTACTTAATCTTTAGTATCTAAATAAATACATGAAGTATAATGAAACTTTCTATTGTTATTAGTGAAACAACTGTTTGCCAGATGGCCTGAAATATACAAAGTATGTTAATTGCAGTTGTAGAGGTCAAACGTAGAAGTTCAATGTCATAACAAATAAGTTACACTACATAGAGCATTTACAGACATTTTGCAATGCAAAACATTATGGGATGTACACAAATCTGCAACACTCACAACCAGGTAATGAACTTTGCATCAACTACAAATGTTGTGTAGTTATTCAGCAACTTAAACCAAACTAATAAGTGCTGGAAATATACTTATTCTAAATGCTAATAACAAAAGAGCAGTGTATGCCTCTTGTCTTGCTATATGAACTGTAACAAAAAGTTTTGTTTGGTCTAGGCTACATAACATCATTCAGCTTGTAATATATATACAGTTTGTTATGTACATATGGATATCTTCTAAAATGTCTAATGATACAATAAGACAAACACAGAAAAAGACATACCTCAAACATTTCAAATAAGTTGTTTAAAATGCTTTTACTTACACATTTAATTATCTTCAGCATACACTTCTTCTTTCAGCTGCTCCTGTTAGGGGTCGCCATAGCAGATCAACCGTTTCCATTACTTCCTGTCCTCTGCATCTTGCTCTGTCACACCAACCACCTGCATGTCCTCTCTCACCACATCCATAAACCTTATCTTAGGCCTCCCTCTTTTCCTATTACCTGGCAGATTCATCCATCGCATCTTTTTCCCAATATACTCTGCATCCCTCCTGAGCACATGTCCAAACCAACGTAATCTTACCTCTCTGGCTTTGTCTCCAAACCTTCCAACCTGGGCTGACCCTCTAATATACTTATTCCTAATCTTGTCCATCCTCATCACACCCAGTGCAAATCTTAACATCTTCAACTCTGCCACGTCAAGCTCTGACTCCTGCCTTTTTGTCAATGCCACTGTCTCCAACCCATATAACATAGCTGGTCTCACTACCCTCTTGTAGTCCTTCCCTTTCACTCTTACTGGTACTCGTCTGCCACAAATCACTCCTGACACTCTTCTCCACCCACTCCATCCTGCTTGTACCTCTTCTTCCCCTCTCTTCCACACTCAGTATACACTACTAAACTGTTAATGAAATTCAGCTTCAAACACAACACTCTCAAACCATCTGTGCTTCACTTAACTCCTTAATCACCCTGTTCATCTTAAACCATCTGACAGCTCCAGACATGGAAATATGCACACAAATGTACATAATCACATATACATATTGTATTTTTGTAGCAGTGGTAGTTTTTGTATCAGGTACTTTAGTCAGTAGTACACCTCTCCTCACACACTATGCAGTACTGGAGTATGTCATCAACCACTTTGTTACCACCACACTCCACATACGATCCCACTGTTCCATTATAATCTTGGCACATCCCACTGCCCCTTGAAAATCTCATCCCCCTCATACTTCACACAGTGTCCCACTGTTCCATGATAATCGCATACCACCACACTCCATATATTATGCCACTGTTCCACTGCAGTCTTGTCCCACCACATCACACATGGTATCATACTGTTCCATAGTAGTGTCATCTCACCATACTCCACTGTCCCACTGTTCCATGACAGTCTCATCCCACTCTTCCACTATAGTCTCATCCCACCACATATCACTCAGTGTCCCAGTGTTCCACAATAATCTCATCACATAAAAGTGTGTTTCTAAAACTAACAAATTGATAAATCATCATACTTTCTGCATCAGATACCGGAGACAAAGCACTACGGCCTATTTCTTTTCACAGCTATAGCTATAAAGCTTTTATATTTGCTGGGCGCTAGTTGCAGCTACAAGAAGGTTCGTACCATATGATTATATCAAGAAATTTTAAAAGAATCATTTAGCAAAGACAGGTGGCACACAACTGCTGAAATCTTGCCTGTCTACCTTACATTTTAGTACTAGATAACCCCTAATGAAATACTGATAACATGTTTCATATTGATGAATACACTTTTGGATGCCTTTTATGAAAATCATATACTAATAACCACCCCTACTTAAATATTCACATCCCCTATGATTACACTACTTGAAGGAAGTGCTGGGTGATGACGTTTCTTAAAGCAGTTCATATATACAAACACATGGAGTTAATAGACAAAATGACATAAGAAACTAGTGTTAAAGGGACTGGAACAAACACCAACATAGCATACTGCGCAGTATGTGTACTTGATAAACAAATGTTACACTTGAATAAAACACAAAACATTAAATAATCTAAAAAAAAGCGTGTATTGTGATAGATCTCTGCTCATGTAATCAGGCTCTCAACAAGTCATTGCAGCTTAAATTAATAAATTTGAAGAGCACTAGATACCCATAATTTCAAAACAAATGGACACCTCATAATACTTAGATCTGCTGACAACAAAATGCACTATATTTTATTACGTGCCTACACATATTAACAATAAAGTGATCTTCATGTTTTGTACCTAGAGCCTAAAGACAGTCTGTCTTAAGAATAATACCTTTAGCAATGTTACTCAAGAAAGGAGAGAGAGGATTTAGGCAAAAACATCTTTCCTTCTTCAAAGACAAACACTGCCACCAAACATCTTATGAAAATAGCTTGAAGACACTATCCCAATAACCCAGTCAAAGAACACACCAAGCTCAGCACCTATGGGGCAGCTGATTTGTGTGGTGAAGAAAAGCAGAATATAAGGAGTGGGGGGACCCATAGCCAGAAGAGGAGTAGGGTACTACAGGTGCAACTGGTTTGAACAAGGGCAACAATGAGCCATTTATCTACTCATTTACATAAATACATACATTTTCAATTTAATAAATAAATAAATAGCCTGCAGTATTCCTGTACAAAGTAGCTGCAGTAACTTATGTACATATTTTTTCTGCAAGCCAGAACATTGCCACCACCTGAAATGCCGAAATACATACACATCTTTTTGACAACCTTGCCCTGTTCTATTTGCTTGGCAGATATACTTGACTGGGTTGTAACAAAACATAATCAAGCGATGTCAAAGGTGACTCATCTGCTAGGTAAGTAAGAAAATATGTGGTGGGAGGTGGTATCACCCCAGCCTGCAGTTTGCCTAGCATTTCTTAGTCATTCAGACCAGAATATTTACTTTTGTTATTGTAACACTCTGACTGCATTAATTACTGGTGTTTTTCTTCAGAGTGAAAATTTTGCATAAAGCAAGTTCTGAACCTAGATGGAAATGCAACCTGTCATATTTCAAGAATGATTTTACTTACTGTAAATCAGTGAACTCTTCCACACTGAACCACACATAACAAGGGCAATGACCAGTGTGTTACGCCAAATGTAAAGGTTTCTGTCTCCGGGCACTGTGGTACTAAAGGTATTTAGATACTGCCTGTCTCCAAAATCAGCATACTGAGGGTAGGGACAGCCTGTTGCACTACTAGATAAATAGTTACACGGCTATATCTGAAATGTAGAAAATTGGGAATTTCAACCTTGGTTTCTTTATGTCTCCATTCCAGGAAGCATACTTCCCAAACAGTAAGGCATACAGCTGTTCTACCACTAGCAGTGAGAAAGCTGATCAGTAACTGACTTTATGACAGTGTTCTGCAAGCTGAAACACCAATGACCACTTGCAAACTGAATTTGGTGGCGGTCAGGCAAAAGTGTTTACATACTGGATAAATCAGTTGCCAGGTAGATGCTAATTTTACATTCTGTTCTGCATTTGCAGTGACTCACCCCCTGTCAGTGTTTCCACATACTTATATCTTTAGGGATTCTGCCCATGTAGACTTCTCCACAGTTGAGATAAACATATTTATATATGCATGTAATTTATTTGCTTGTTTCTGTACCGTTGGCTGAATTTGGGATAATGA
Organism: Protopterus annectens; assembly: GCF_019279795.1. Classification (NCBI taxonomy): domain Eukaryota; kingdom Metazoa; phylum Chordata; order Ceratodontiformes; family Protopteridae; genus Protopterus; species Protopterus annectens. The sequence goes on from NC_056748.1 coordinate 223,924,598, forward strand.
TGAATTAAACAGCATGGGCTGTAAAGTTACTTTAAAGGCAAAAGTCATAGCATTCACTTTCGTACAGTATGTGAAAAAATTCACTTTTATGTTTTAGGGTCCCTGTTATCGTGGGATTTTTAGGATTCATATGCGACTACAATTTCCATGGATGCTTAATGTCAGCCTACGTATATGACATCTTTACTACAAGTATTTGCTATATAATATAAAATGTGTATTAGGAAAACTGCCAACATTTTGCATAAGCTACTAAAGACAAATAAACTCACTTTCCCCATGAACCGTTCTTTAAATTCATTTCCAGTGTGTATAAAACATACTGCTAAAATGTTCCCTGAGGGCTTCAGAGCTCAACAATGTCAGATGACTGACTCTTTCAAAAATATTCCCATAAACTCCTAGTCAACTGAAATTGCACACTCCAAAAGCTAATGTCGGCACTATGCAAAACAAGTACATTTTTCTTGGAAGGGATACTGTAAATCCTGTTACATTTCTAAGTAAAGAGTTGCTCACAGAAGGCAGAAAAGCATGACACAATCTAAACTTTCTAATTATACAACGACAGTGTAACATTTAACTTTACAGTTACACTTCAACATGCTTTAGCATGCGGCTGAAGTACTGATGTTTCAGAAAATAGAGGAATACTCAGAATACAAGTCAGCTTATAATTTATTCAGCTATTTAATTACTACTCAGGAGAGCTGTAGCACATGAGTTTAGTAGTCATGGTAAAATACATATTTATTTTTATTTTTTTACTGGGAAAGTCCACTGGACACACGTCCTTTTTCAGTGGAGCCCCGAGGAGAAAAGCTCCAGAAATAAACAGCTAGAATGGGTGCAATACAAAATACACTAAAATAGTAATGAGTAATACAATAAACAAAAATATGTCAACATTAACAGAGTGAGAAAACATAATTAAGTAGATACATACAGGCAAAACATACTGTGTAATTGATTAATCTAGTAATGTAGTAGTCCTAGGATGTAGCCCTGTGTACAAGCATAGAGCTGTTAACCATTGTGTACAAAGAATAGTGGAACTGAAATTTGAAGCTAGCCTGGAGCAGTATAGCAGCAGAGCCAATTAGAATTAAAGTGAGTTCTAATTGTCTTTTTAAACTGTGTTAATGGTAAGATAGAAGATATGTGTGTGTTGGTAAGGAATTCCAAATTTTGGATATGAAATTAGAGAAGAGTTATTCTCCTGCTGTGTTGAGGGGTTTAGTTACTTCACGAAGGAATTTATTGTTTGAGCGCAGAGTCCTGTAACTCAAGTAAGGTTGCAGTAGCATTTGCAGTGAAGGCATTTTCTTGGGGTTATGCAGAATTTTATGAGCTAGTGTAAGTTGATTGTACTGCAAGAGTTGAGGAATTTCTAGCCAGTTAAGCTGCTTTGAAGCTATGCAGTAGTGTATTCTCTATTATACCATGATCCCCCCAAAACGTGCACGCTGATTGGCCAGCGTGCCCGTTGTAAATCGAGTTATACTAATGGAAAAAGGTTCGGTCGCCCGGACTTTTTTCCATTAGTATAACTCGTTTTTTTTAAACACTGTCTCGCTATGTTAAATGGGTTTAACATAGCGAGACAGCTTTAAAATAAGCAACGGAGATCTCCGTTGCTTATTTTAAAGCTGTCTCGCAATGTTAAACCCATTTAACATAGCGAGCAATGTTAAAAAAGCAACGGAGAAAACAAGAACTCCCTTGCTTTTTATGTCTCGCTATGTTAAATGAGTTTAACATGGCGAGACAGTTAAAATAAGCAACGGAGATGTCCGTTGCTTATTTTAAACTGTATCGCTATGTTAAACCCATTTAACATAGCGAGACTAAAAAGCAACGGAGATCTTGCTTTCTCCGTTTTGCCCACAACTCTGATGTACTGCACAGGCGCGGTACATCAGAACTGCCGGATGCCAGACATCTGCGGAAGGGCAGTAAACAGGCATTATACTATGCCATTATTTAAGAAAAGTAACAGTTTCTTTTCTTAAATAATGTCATGTATAATAGCAATAACCACGCCTGGGTGTGGGTAATGCTAAATTACCCACGGTTGGCTTTGTTTGGTCCTCGGGCTTCGCCTCGGGACCAAACCACGCCAACCGTGGGTAATAGCATTACCACCAGGCGTCGATTGCTATATGAGGAGTCAGTGGCAAACCTGGCGATGTTGTTATAGCAGGATTCTAGTTTTGCTAAATCAGTCTTTCTGCGATTGGTGAGGATAGGTGAGGCATATAATAGGGTGGAAAGGAGGTGGGTATGTGATATGGTGACTTCTGATTGTTTGGAAAGATACTGTATTCCTATAGAGGGTTCCAATTTTTTTTATGTACTTTCTTAGTAGTGTGGGCAATGTGAGTATCAAATCTCAAATTATTGTCACTCAACACTGAGAAGTTTTGTGCGAGCTGTGGGGGAAATAATAGTTTTGTTACTGGGTGCGATATTAAAGGTGGGGTCTAAGAAGGTGGATCTGGTTGGTTTGAAAAGCAGCAGTTTTGTTTTATTAGGATTTATATTAAGTTGGATGTTAAATAGGAAGTTTTCAACTGATAGAAAGGATAGCTGAGTAAGTGATTGGAGTTCTTTAAGGAAGAAGCTGAACAGATTAGTGTGGAATCATCTGCATATTGTATGACAGATGCGTTAGGAATGGAAGTGTGGATGTTGTTAGTATATATAGAGAAAGGTAATGGGCCTAAAATGGAGACTTGTGGCACACAGCTTTCATTAAAACAGCCAAACAGCTCAATTAGTATTCTCATTAAAATGAAAACAAATATGACAACAAAGATAAAATAAATGTAATGCAGTAAAAAATAATTTAACATTAATTGCCAATGGTTGGGAGTTGGCATAATGGTAAAAGTGTTTATCTCACAGACACAATATACAGGGTTTGATTCTCACCTTTAAAAGGAAATTGGCTAGGCTTAAAATGTCATGCAAGGGCAGCCTCTATGGTTGTACTGTAGGCAGCTATTGCTCAGCATAACCCTTTATCATTGAGAGGGGGTTTGGCATAATGATTAAGGTCTTCACCTCATAGACACAAAATGCAGGGTTTGATTCTGACCTTGAATTACTGGGCTAGGCATGTAATAGTATTCAGATTGATTACCTAGCATTTACTTAAGAGGGGATGGGTTTGGCTTAACAGTTAAGGTCTTCACTCATGGATACAAAGTACTGAGTTTGATTCTGACCCCAGGTTATTGCCTAGGCTTAAAAGGGCCCTTCAGGACAGGTAGCCTAGTATGACGCTACAAACCTATACTACAACAGTAACATTAGATTATGTCAACTTTACAATTAATTACTAGCTCAGATATCAATAAAGTAAACTCAGGAAACAGAAATTAAACTCACACCGTGCCAAAGCTTATTTAGTACCTTCCCAGCTATATTTCAGTAATGGATCAAACCCTGAAAACTATGTGCTTGCAATCATGAGTTGAACTAGCCATCCAATACACCCCATTTCTTAAACACAAATTTCTAAAATGCTCCTGGGCTCCCAATTCCATTGCAGGACATTTTTAACAAACATTTAAGGGCCAATAATACTGGGCAGGACACGTTTTTTGGCTGCAAGCATCAGCAAAATAAATGCTGCTAATTAATGTCTGGGCATACCTAAGAATTCCACAATGCCTAGTAAAAAGCTTACGGTAGAAACAGTTATATACATTTTCTAGAACTGCATTATTATATCTCTTAAACTTTCTTTAAATTGGTGCAAGAAAGGACATCCCAAAAATTCATGTATCCAGTCTGCAGGCTCTGGTTTTAGACAATGCCAACATATGAAAAGAACAGCTTGAAAAATTCAGGATAACCTTACAGGGGTTATAAAACTAGTTGGATTGGCATTACCAGCCAAAAAAAGAGGAATCTTCTTGACTTGGATGCATATTTGGGAATTAATAAAATGTTTCTCCATATCCTGAAATGTATAGGAGTCACCAAATTTCTCACCTAGATTAGCCTAAATTTCTCTGGTTTATGTATTTTAAGAATGATCAGGAGTTTGTAGGCTCTGCAAATAGAACCCTTATTTTGGTATTGTTGTCTAGCATCCAGCACCCATTTAACAAACAAAGGGTAATATGGAACCCTTATTTTGGTATCACTGTCTAGCAGCCAGCACCCATTTAACAAACAAAGGGTACTATGGAACCCTTATTTTGGTAATGCTGTCTGGCAACCAGCACCCAGTTAACAAACAAAGGGTAATATGGAACCCTTATTTAACAAACAAAGGGTAATATGGAACCCTTATTTTGGTATTGCTGTCTGGCAGCCAGCACCTATTTAACAAACCAAGGATAACCATTAAAACTGATTTTACAGACATAACAGATGTTTAAGTCTTGCATCAGATAATTGTAAAGATCCCTGTAGGGCAGATCAAAATTGAAGTTTCCATAAAAGTAGAGTAGGAGATATGATTATTTATGATCAGTTGTGTCTAATACTGCAGTCCCAGATAAGCTTTTAACTGCTCTTGGACATGAGGCACTAGGCTATAGAATCTGCAAGACAAACGGACTGGAGCCAATTCTTTCCACACAGAACTTTAATACTGCCCAGGCTTAAGAAGTCTTTCAGGGCCATGATTATCTCCTGAAATGGGGTGGGGAGATGGTTACATTTACACTGCTGTTGCAGGGTAGACAATTCAAATACTTTTAAGAAATATGACAGCATTTATTTCCAAAGAGCATAGTAATCATGCCCAGTAAGTTGTACAGCTGACTTCATCCAAAATGCCATGAGGTATACATCAAAGTGTGGGATACCCAAGTCCCTCATATAGTGAGGCAAAGTTGAAATATGATAAGAAACTCTTCTGCTTACCTCCATCCCATACAAATCATTAAATTAGTTTTCTGATGGCTTTTAACCAAATGTTGCTAGGGAGGGGGACTCTTGCACAGCATAATGAGTAAGAGGTAAAATAAACCAAGCAGTTGCTTGTATTCTTTGAGGCACGTCAAGACAGATACCCTTCCAACCATAAATGAATCTTACTTTTATTAAAAAAATGGTATATAGGTTATTTCCACAGTTATATTGATAGTACTAGCAAATTGTATGCCCAGATATGTCATACTGTTGTACAAAAACAGAAGAAACAGAAATTGCTGGGTTAAAAAAACTGCATGAAATTCTGACTTCCATTTTTAACATATTTACCTTGTATCCTGTGAGTTTTCCACAAATTTCAAGCAACCTGAAGACTAACTTCATTTCTTACCCTGGTTATACTAAATACAACAATAAGTAGTCAGCATATAGTGTTAAGTTATAAACTAGGCTACCAGTTATATAACTCTTTAATACAGACTCCCTCAGACAAATAGCCAATGGCTCAATATACAGAGCAAACAAGAAAGGAGACATGGGGCAACATTGTCTCATTCCCTTATAAACTGAAAACTTGAGACAGAATAGTTTTTTATTTTAACTCTAGCTCAGGAGCATTAATTATGACTCATAAAGGCCTCTGAGAAGCCCATGTAATCCATTACTAAAAGAGAAAGTCCCATTGGACACGGTCACAGACCCCTTTAGCATCAAGACTGGCTACAAAAATTGAGTAGATTTCCTATTAGCATCCTCAATAATCAATGATGTTTTCAATAAATTTTCTATCGTAGAGTGGCCAGCAATAAAACCATCTTCATCAGGATCCATCAATAAAGGCATGATGTTTTCCAGTCTATTAGCCATTAGTGCCATAAACAGTTAATAGTCAAGATTGAGTACTGAAATACGATAAGAGTAAACCTGGACAGGGTCTTTGCATAGTTTTAATATTACTGAGATAATCCACAAAAAACACACACTGCACCAAATGATGAATTTCAGGTAGTCATCCAATAGAGGCTGTCCAATTCAAAAATCCATAAGTCTCAGCCGTTCACTTCAACAGTTTATTAAAAAACACACAGCACAAAAGATATTGGATTAAGTGCTTTCATCTCTTATCCAGAGACTTCATCAGAATCAAATACTCTCATCAGGCAGCTGATCGAGCTCGCGTAGCAATTTTCCATAATAGGGGAATGGCTTGACTAATAGTAGAATTCACAAGGTTAGGAAAGCTTTGAAAAAAAAAAACTATTACTGAGATTATTCTAAATCTCTAAGGGAAGTCCATCAGATCCTGGAGTTCTGCTATTTGATAACTATGTGTACTTCTTCAACCTCCAAAGGAGTGACTGGGAAAAGGAGTACAGCTTCCTGGGTTACATCTATACGGGGGAGTTGCATGTGGATAAAAATTCTGAAACATCACTCACTGAAGGAGTTGCATCTTCTTCCTAACCATATAAATCCTCAAGGTGTGAGGCAAAAACCTCAAAAAATGAAGGGAGTTGAGGATTTTATTAATAGCCATTACCTTAACTCTAGTGACCATCCTGTTATGCTTCATATTTCATAATTTGAGATTCAACTATTTTAATGAGGCATATGAGTTGAAGGATTTCTGTTGGATCATTCTAGGAGACAAATCTAGTATACAATCCATGCCATCAATAAGCTTATTTCGTAAGACAGTAACATTTTCCCTTCATATTCTTTCCTTCGTTATTTTGTTTTAAACTTCTAAGATTTTTGCAAATAATACCGTTTATCCTGCACTTGCTTTTGTTTACAGTTCATAAACTGACAAAATACCAGCAAATGTATTCTTAAAAATGACCCAGTACTCTACAGTTTGGATAGGCTTAGTGGTCCAATTGCAGACAGAACTAGATGTGAATTAATGAAATGTAACTATTGCTTCCCCTGACAGACGTATTTAGTTTTCAATGCCTATTGCTTCCCCTGACAGAAGTATTTAGTTTTCAATGCCTCTCCAATATTTCTGTCAATATCAATATTTTCAATGTCAAGCTAAGAGATACATGATCAAAGGTACCAGTGTACCATACCCTAGGCCTAGGCATATCGAAGAGTGTATATGTTCAGAGGAGATAAAAATGTTATCTATCCTGGAGAAAGTGGGAAAATCTGTGGGACATGTGCATGTTATGTATTACTGGGGAAGGTGCTCTCTGAATGTGCATCATTCATCCCCAGTGACTTAAAGGGTCTAAATATAAACTTCCCCAGTGCTGGTACTTGAAGTGAGTGGGCCCTGACATGAAATTAAACAAACAAGTTCTCTTTCAGTCACTTCCCCATACTATTAAACTTTCCTGAAAAATCCATTCACTAGGCTTCCTGAAGCTTTATATATGTACCTGATGGAAAGTAGACCGAAAACAGGGTGGCTAGCTTCCCTAAAAATATCCTTTAATACCAGCACATCTACCCTCAAAATCAGAAACTTGGGCAATGAGTTCAAATGGTGTATACTTGGGTATGACAACTATAATTCCTCTCCTCTTACTACTACTGATACAGTAGGAACAGGTGCACTAGAACAGTTATGGTGTATGCTTGGGTACGAGAACTATAACTCCTCTCCTACTACTACCGATGCAGTAAGAACAGGTCCACTGGAACAGTTATGGTGTATGCTTGTGACATCTATGGCAACTTCAGCCAACACACACGTTCATCCTTTCCCTCTCTCCACCTCACCTAACCTAACCACTATCCTTAAGTGAAATAAAATGAAGATCTAGTTAACATGTCTTCTGTTCACACTCATAATACTAACTAACCTCACATCAATCCACCATACCAAAACTGTACCAAACAATAGTTATCACACCACCAACACACACACACACACACACACACACACACACACACACACACACACACACACACACACACACACACACACACACACGCACACACACACACACACACACACACACACACACACACACACACACACACACACACACACACACACACACACACACACACACACACAAAACTCCATTATTACTACACTATTCAAAGAAAGCCAAATGCTACACATATATAAAGTACAACTAACAACTACCAACAAACAGTTATTCACCACATAAAAATAACAAAATACAACACACATTACAAATTGCAAAAAAACTACTCATATCAGGAGACATACATCCAAACCCAGGGCCAAACAATACCTTGATCCCACCTAGACATAAATCAGACCTACTTATCATTAACATCAATTTAAGTATAATGAGCAAACTCCCAGACCTACATGCATTCATTAGGCATCACTCCCCAGACATACTAACCGTTACACAAACCTGGTTAAAACCCCATATTCAGAATGAAGAAATTCTCCCTCCAGGTTATAACATATTAAGGCATGATAGAACAAGTAGAATGGGAGGAGGAGTACCCATATTATTTAAAAATGCACTCAACATAAAACCCCTTGAAAACCCTGTTCCTTCATTTCAAAATGCCGAAATCTTACTCTCAAAACTGTTCATAAATACCAAAAAAAATCATCTGCTGCTACATCCCACCAGGCAATAACTCTCACACCATTGAGGAGATCCTTCAATGGATCTCTGATAAGCTACCACAGGAAACAATTCTGTTAGGCGATCTAAATACAGACTGGTTAACCTGCAACACTAACACCCCAACAAACCATATAAATCTCTATGGTTTTCCACAGCTCATCCAGGAACCAACTAGAACAGACAGAAAATTAAATAAGCAATCAATTCTAAACTGGACTCTAGTTAACTGCCCTAAAGAAAAATATCTCACAGGATGTCTTCCAGACAGCCTAAGTGACCACCACCCCACCTTCTTGCAACATGAAAGCAATCTGAACACAGAGAAACTCAACCATATCATAAAAAACTGTAAATGGGACCCCCTACTAACATTAAACCTAGACCAAGCAGTGGAATACTTTAGCACTTTTATCAATGTCCTCACTTCATTAGCACCCATCAGAAGAATCAAAGTAAAAACTAACTATGCCCCAATGGTTAAGCAAAAACACAAGAGCCCTTCTAAAAGGCAGGAATAAGTCATGGAAAGCATGGAAAAGAGATATGTCCAACTCATACAAGCAAAACTACCAAAAACTAAGAAACTAAGCAAAAAAACAAACCCTACTCGATAAACAAAACTACTTCCTTAATGTCCAAAATAAACACAAGAAAAACCGCACAAAAGTTCTAGCACGCCATCAATTCACTACTTAAACCAGGTAAAACAGCCACCCCAACCCTGACCAACAACATTGATACAGACATCTCCTCCCAATTTAACCACCACTTCACTAAATCCATCTTAACCCTGGCTACACAAGTCTCCAACAGCCAGCCCCACACCCCAAAACAACCCCCTAACAATACCCCATCCTTTACCCTCTCACCTGTTCTTACCTCCACAATCAAACAACTGCTACAAAAACTTAAACCTACCACCCTCGCTGCAGATAACCTGCCAGCAAACATCCTAAAAATAGCAGCTGATGCACTATCCTACCCTGTTTCCATTCTCATTAATCTCTCCATTCAGGAATCCTACACCCCAAAGTTATGGAAAGTGTCATACATTCTCCTCCTTCATAAAGGTGGAAACTCTTATGACATTTCTAACTATCGCCCCATAGCCATCTTACCCCCCCCCTTATCCAAAATACTGGAAAGATGTATACACTCTCAAGTGATGCAATTCCTACACTCTAAACAATCTCCTGTCCCCCGCACAACACAGCTTCCGACAACACCACAGCACCACTACAGCTCTCCTCTCCTTCATCAACACAATCAACCAATGCAGAAATAACAACTATGTCTCAGCAATATTCTTAGATCTTTCTAAGGCATTTGACATGGTATCCCACCCCTTACGTCTTGACTCACTAACCTCCCCTAGCCTTTGTCCCACCTACAATAGCATGGATTAAAAGCTATTTAACAGACAGACAACAGTCTGTACAATGGCAAAACAAACTATCTCCCCTACTACCAAATTTTGTAGGAGTCCCACAAGGTTCAATAATGGGACCATTACTTTTTACCATATTTACTACCAACCTTCATAGTTCCTCCCAACATGCCACCTTAATACAATATGCAGATGACTCTACTCTTATCTGCTCATCACCATCTCTCACTACCCTGCAAAAACTTACCCAGAAATCCTTTACCCCAGTAGAAAGGTGGATCACCCAGATCCAACTCTTACTCAATCCCAGTAAGACCAAACTACTCATATCTGCTCCTAACAAAACTAAAACCACCCAACCCCCATTCACAATCACGTCCAAAAATGGCACTAACATCTCCCCCACCAACACCACCATACTAGGAGTTACAATTGACAAACTGCTATTTGATACCCATATATCACAATCAAAAAAGTACATAAAAATGGGTACCCTATACAGACATAAAAAATGGGTACCCTATACAGACATAAAAAATTCCTATCTGATCAGGCACGTATCACCCTCACCCAAACTCATCTACTCTCTACACTACTGTATGCCGCACCTATCCTTACCCACCCTAGAAAGCAAAACCTTGAACAACTTGAGTCATGCTACAATAAAATTGCCAGATTTGCCAACAACTGTTCCTTTAAAACGCATCATTGTCAGGCACTACAAAAACTTAAATGGTTAGAACTCCCCCAACTAATTAACAATCAACAACTGATAATTGTCTACAATACTGTAAAACATCCTGACAAAACTCCATCTCTAAACAAACTCCTAACCAGGTACACAGCAAACCACCCACTCCGCTCTGCAGAAAAAACTCTCCTCTGTATCGAAAAAGCTAATAACTCTGCAGGAAAAGCTCTTTTCTCCCACAACATTGCCAGAAACTGAAACAACCTCCCTACCTCCCTGACCTCAGCTTCATCACCTCTACTGTTCAAACACCATCTCAAGACACACCTATTAAATTCCTGGTTGTGCCCATGCATCACTTAACATGTTCAAAATAGCCTCTTACTGTGTAGATACAATCTCCTGTGTTGCCATGCACTCATGAACTCGCTCTACATCGATACAATAGGTAGTTCCTGTTGTTTCTGTAACTAGTTTCAGGAACTCCCACTGCTAGTAATTCCCTACTCTGAGTCAATTTTTCCAACTCTTGTCATCATACCAGTAAAGGTACAAATGACCAGCTACCTGTTATGTTTTTTTTTCTTCCGTTTTCTTTGTAATATTGTACAAAGCATGCCTCATCCTTATTTTTAAATGTAAGATATGTAAAAACATGGTGATTCTAATTGTTAAGTCGTTGTACAGTTTTTGTATGTAAAAATAATACCTTTACAATCAGTTAAATATTCTACATAAGCCTTGTAGAGCTATTTTTTTCTTGGCTATTTCTGTATAAGAATTGGAGCTTTTCTCCCCAGGCCTCCTCTGTAAATGGACACACATGTCCAGTCGGATTATCCCGGTTATCAAATGTAAAATAAATAAATAACTCCTCTCCTCTTACTACTACTGATGCAGTAGGAACGGGTGCACTAGAACAGTTATGGTGTATGCTTGGGTACGAGAACTATAACTCCTCTCCTACTACTACCGATGCAGTAAGAACAGGTGCAGTATACGAGTTATGGTGTATACCTGGGTATGAGAAATATAACGCCTCTCCTCCTACTACTATTACTGATGTAGTAGAAACAGGTGCACTGTAATAGTTATGGTGTATACTTGGGTTTGAGCACTATAACTCTTCTCATCCTACGACTATTAGCGATGCAGTAGGAACAGGCGCACTATAATAATTCCACAACAGCTTTGAATGTTCCATTTGACTGAGGTGTGTTTCTTGAAGGAGAATAACTCTAGGCCTGAACGTTCTTATATAAGCAAAGACTCTCTTAAACTTTACAATGCTGGAAAAATACACAGATATTCCAAAAAAAGATTGATAAGGATATCATCCACTAAATCCTACAAGTTCAGAAACAAAACAAAAAAAGACCTAGATAAGTACAGAAGGGAAAATATAATGAGTGAGTGGATTGTGAATAGCAGAAGTTAAAAGCCCTGATACTAATAGCAATGTATTGTTAGTTGGGAATTTCCCTCGAGTCCTTTTAAGGGATGGGGGAGTTTTATTTAGTTTAGCAAAAGTAACAGGTGGATATTTGAAGTGGGCAATAAATGGGGGGGATGGAAGGAAGTATCTGAAGTGCTCACAATGAGTGGACACATGACTGGATTGAGAATAGCGAAAGTTTAAAGCCCTGATACTAACAGTGGCATTGTGCTGCATATTTTATTTGTTCCTTCTTTTTGGAGTGTGAGGCCAGATGTGAATTTCACTCCAGTCCATTCAAGGGATGGGAAGTTTTATTTAGTTACATTTAGTATAGTAAAAGTAAGGGGTATGTGTTTGAAGTGGGCACTAATTGGAGGCCGGGAAGGAAATGTTTGAAGTCCTTACAATGACTGTATGTGAGTCATCGGATTCATCTTGCGGCAAAGCTAAGAAGCAAAGATACATTCTACATGTCTGTGTGTGTTAAGTGTGTTAGGTGTGTTGTGTGATATTTATTTATTATACAATGACTGGCCATTAACATTCAAAAAGGATCACGGTGATTGCTCAGCCCAACCAGCATGCCTGTTGTAAATCGAGAATATACCAATGAAAAAGTACAGCCGCTAAAGTATCATTGAACAGCCAGACTTTTTTCTATTATGTGCTAGACGCACATTAGTCTGAATGAAAGAAACTCTGAAACTGAAATGCGCATCATTTAGTGACTACATTCCTCATAAAATGAATTTTATTTCGACAAATCACTGAGGAACAAAGTCACTAAATAATGAAAGGCATTTCAATTTCAGACTTTCTTTCCTTCAGAAAATGTACACATATTCACATTTTTTTTAAATAAAAGATCAAGAGGTACATACGAGATCACAGACAATACAAGAAAAATTAGCTCCCTATTACGCTGTGCGCAGACGCAGGTTGTAAAATGCGTCTTTGTCAAACTGAAAAGTGCAAAAAGGCAAAACAGCGAAGTGGCTTTTCAGCGAATTCTTTCCCTGGAAAAGCATTCATTTAGCCGCTTTCGCTACTTTACATTTTTGACACTGTAGTGCGATCTTGGAGTTGGCATATTTAAGTAGGGGGGGTGTGGGGGGCACAGCCCCCCATGTCAGGGGGTGTGGGGGCAAAGCCCCCCACATTATGTAAGGTTTTACAGGTTTTTATTTCTGAGGTTTCGACGTTGTAAGCTTTCGCTTACATGGGGTGAATTATGTGTCGTTCACTCTTAGCGTGCGATATCATAATATAGACCTGGAAAATCAGGTACATTCTACAAACGAAAACATACCGGATTTTCCTTGTATTTTTCTGTCTCTCTAGTACCTCTAAACTGTTGGGAGGTTATACTTTTTTTTTTTCTTTCAAAAGAAATAGCAATGGAGATCATCCTTTCTGGTTAATGTGAAATATGGTAGAGTGGACAGGGTTGCAGAGAATAGTGATAGTGTAGATCAAAGTATATAGACACTTGAAATGGGGAGTAATATCTTGAGTGCTATATGTCCTCAAATTTTAGAAGTAGTAGTCCCAGAGATTCTTATTACTGTAAAAGAACATTTGATAGTTAGTACAGTCAAGGATGGTTCATGATAAAGGGAGTGGTGTAAAGAGAGTACTATCAGTAGATGATCTGAATGATGAAAATAATTTGGAAAAGGCCATAAGGAAGAAGAGAAAGGCCTTGGGTCATCATATTAGCTCGGTAGGTAGAGAAGATGTATGTGGTAGCAGTGATAAACAAACCAATCAGGTATTATCTAGTAAAGATGTCTTGGTTATTTGTGATTCTATGTTGAGGGGAGTTAGAAATTTAACACCAAGCTTAAGAAAAGGCCAGATTGTTGTGACTAGTTTGAGAGCATGTGCAAATGTGGGATATATTAACTGCTTTGAAAAGACTTTTTGATAGTAGGACAAAGTATGGCAAAGTTCTTGTAGTAGATGGAGTAAATGATGTTGGTAGGAGCAATATTTTTATTTAATAATTATGTTAAGGAAATTATACAAAATTCGAGCTGATATTTTGTCATGCTATTCCTATAAAAAGTTTCGATATACATTAACTCAGGTAGCTAGAGGTTTTACTAATAATATCAGGAAACTATGTTATGGGGCAGCTTTTAAAGTTATTACATTGAGAGATGGAATGGATGTCAACTTTTAATTTTTTTTTGTACTGATAAAATGAATTTGAGTTATTTGTGTGATGAATACCGTCTGAATAAATTAATGTTAAGTGTGAATTATTTTTTAGAAGTAGTTTAGATGTAGTGAATTACTAATTAGTACAGAAGACTAAACATACAAATCCAAATTAAAATTCTTACTGTCCAATGCTAGAAGCCTTTAAGATTTTATTAACATATTTTCAGTATATACACAGAAAGGAAAAAAAATAAACATCGCATACTGTTAAACAATGTTAGGAATACACTGAATCATGAAGGTAATCTTATACAATTAACACATTAAGAGTCTTGGTATTTCAATAACAACATTTCAAGGCTATCCCAAACATTAAAATCTTTGCATGATTTACAGATCTTATTCTGATCACTTCGTTTTAGTTTTACATAGTATTACTGTTAAATTTAAAACATTCTTTGAATATAGGAACTGAATATGCTTTACAATTTTTTTTAAGCACTTTTCTAGCTTCTGCCAGGAGACACACAAACATTTTTTGTTTGGCTTTTACAGATAAAGGAAGTGGAATATTCATTAGTATTATTGATCTAGTTAAAGAACAATTATCAGACCATAACACCTTAAAAAATGGGTCTACATTCAGCTACCAAATTGGAATAAACATGAACCATGAAACACCAAAAGAAAAACTTAGAACGGGACTATCAGTGAAGTAAAACAGCATAAAAAAATACACTGAATGGCCATAGCTGGCAAACAACCAGGAAGTGACATGATACACAAGGTAAGTGAAGGGAAACCTTTTAAATTTTCCCTTTTCCCCCCACTGTAGTACAATCTCGGAGTTGGTATATATAGTTAGGGGAGGTGGTGGGTGCAGGCCCCCACCTTGGTTGGTTGTGTGTGCAATTTTGGCAAACTAAGGTCATTTGATGGGTTTTTTGGTTGATGTTCTACTTCGCTGGTTGTCCCAAAGTTTTTCTTTTGGTGTTTCACAGTTCACATTTATTCCAAGTCAGTAGCCGAACATAGATCCTAAATACATACTTATTTCTTCCAAATTTGCACTTAATTTTTCACAATCCATAAACGTGTGTTCAGTCAGGCTTTACATGTTTACTACATCTCCAACACACTGAAGTCATTTTACTAAGCTTAGTGATTTTATAAGGAGTAACAAACATTCTATGAATATATTTCCACATAAAAACTTTCCAGTATAAACTTGAAGAAATTTGACTAACTGATTTAAGTAACAAAAGTTTTATTATTACCATCTATTGAGTCCCTCAATCCACTACTATATAAAAATTTTTAGAAATCTGCATCACTATTATTCTTTATAATGAACTTGTGTAAGAAACAGCAGCATGGCACAGCAGAAGCATGCTGAGTCCATAACCCAGAGGTCAATGGATTGAAACGATCCTCTGCTTTGGAAAGGGTTGAAAGCTTTTAAAACTAGTCAGGTTTTTTTTCTATGAATCCATACAGCTGTGTGTCCCAGAGACTGCCCTCCTATGGAACATGCTTCCCATCCACATGAAGCTGAGTTTGTCTATTACCCAGTTTAATCAGGTCTATATTATATCCTTGAAAGCTTAAAAAAGCAAACGCTGTTTGATCGAACTTATTTTCGTGAAACTGCAAAATATCGAAGCAGCAGAAACTCAAATTTTTACCTAGGGAAAGAATTTGGTTGTCCGTTTCTGTTGCTTCGGTATTTTCAGTGTTATGGTGGAAAGTTACTGGTCGGATTCAGGTAAGTGTGCGATTGTGTGGATGTGAGTGTTAGGGTGATTTAGGTGAGTTAGGGTTAGGGCTCGGGTTAGGTGTGTGTGCGATTAAGTAGACATGAGGGTTAGGGCGGATTTAAGTGAGTTAGGGTTAGGGAGCGGGTGAGGTGAGTGTGCGATAGTGATGGACGTTAGGGTTAGGGTTTGGGTTAAGTTAAGTGGGTAGTTAGTGGTGTGTGCATAGTTTAGTGTAAGGTTAGGTATCAGATTTTAGGTGTATGTGTGTGGATTTCTGTTTGTTTGGTGTGCTTGTATTGTGTGTATGTGTTTTGGAGCAGACAGTTTGAGATTGTAAGCTTTCGCTTAAATTAGGTCGATCAATCAGCGTTCGTTTTTTTAAGCGTTCGATGATATAATATAGACCCGTTTAATCACAACCTAGATAAATGGATGGGGAACAAGAAATTTACACCGGGTCTGGTACCCATTTCCCTTATGGATGGAGGTAGCTTATAAATGCCTGGACCTCAAAGTCTTGTATGGATGCAGGACATCATTATTTTCTGAAAACTTGGCTAGGCTTAGAAAGGCCTCTCAGGTCGTTAGCCAAGTAACAGTTTATGAATCTATAACAGGCTTCCTTTGTAGGTCAATTTACCTTTGATTATAGCATTCATATATTCATATAATGGGAGAACAATGTTCTTTTCCTCTTTTCTCATACTATCTACAAATTCATAATACCAGAAGCCTTAATAAATTTCCTTTTTTGAGACAAGAGAAGGAATTGGAGGATTGATGGGGTTGGGCAGGATAAATAAGGATGTGGTGTCTCAAATTATGTACAAGAGAAGTGCACCTCTAATAACAGGTAACTGTGAGAAGTTTGAGACATTAATATTTTGTTTTAAATTTGACTAAACTATGTTTTGTAGACCATTAAATGAAAGTTTAGAAGATATTAAGGAATTTGGTAATGTGCTGTCATGCTACAAGAGGCCTTAAAGGTATAATGATAGTTACGGATACCACAAGAGGACTTAATATTTTAGATGTAACATGGACTAATAAAGTTAAATGTCGATGATTGTGTAACTGACAGAGTTGCTAGGATCTGATCATGCTGCTGTTACATGAAGATATAAAATAGGAGTTCGAGACTGATGAATAAATAATCAGTAAAGAGGCATGCTTATCATTGTTTGTTTATTTCTTTCGGCTTTTCCCGGTTAGGGGTCGCCACTGTGGAACTCCGGTCTGCTAATGATTGGCAGTAGATCTTGACGTGCTGGCTTGCCGGGCCTAATGCACAACCTTCAACGAAGGAATGCCCATTCACGCATGTCGCCACACAGAAGACGCTCTAACTGAGAATCGAACGGGCAACGTCTAACTGTGAGGCGACAATGCTACCGCAGCACCACCACCGCAAAAGAGGCATGCTTATCATAAAGTAGATTATTATTTAATTAGAGAACAGTTAATCAATTAGAAATGGGATGAAATTATTACATTGTGAGACACTTAAGTTGGTTGGAAACAATTTTATGACAAAGAACATGTGAGCTAAACTTGGCTAATTACACCATAGAAAAAAATATGTTTAAACATTTGAAAAGTTACAGGAACCTGCAAGGTAATTACACCAGTGTGGTTAAGGATGAGGTATTACTAACTTTTTCAAAAAAAACAGTGATTATATTTACAGACAAGTTGTTAGCTTTGTCTTAGTGTTCACCAGTGGGAAAAAAAACATTGTTTATGAATGTACTGTTTTGTGCCCTACTATTTCATTTACGGGGTTGAGGAAGCACTTAAAGCAATTAAGCCCACTACAGCTGCAGGGCCTGATAATTTAAGTGGGCTTTTTACTTTCAAATATTTTTTAACCCTTGGTATCTTGCATCCATTTTTTTCCCCATTTGACACTGCTGTCAGGGTATGACCCTTAAATATGGAAGACTGTTGTAGTCCCCCATCCATTAACAGGGTAACACAATAGATAACTTTCAGCCAATATATCTGACAAGCATTACTGGGAAATTTTTATTTCTTTATTTATTGTCATTTGTTAACCGGGTTGTTCCAACTGAGCCAAAGGCCCATTTTTATGGAGTCCCGAGGAGAAAAGCTGCAATTACAATTACAGACAAGCCAAAAAACAGTAATTAATACAAAGACTAAAAATTACAATGGTAATATTGCCAAGAAACATTTATTTCTTTCATTGAATATTGTGATCAGTCTCTCTCTCTCTGCAAGTAGTGGGGGTTACTGTTGTTCCATTTCATTCATATTCAGTGTTAACTCTTAGCCTAGAGGTTTACTCTGTGGTTATAAGTGCTAGTCATATATCTTTGAAATCATTTCAGCAATAGCTGTTTGGCTGGCTGCTTTATACCTACAATCAACTGCATTGCAAGCTGGGATAAGTACAAACTTGCAGTGTTAAAGATAATATTGCATTTTATTTTTATATTTATTTGTTCAGTGAATATAGTGGTCTGTCTGCAATGCTGTTATTTCTTTCACTGAATATTGTGATCTGTTCCCCACCCTCACTCCGTTAGTGTTTTCTTATAGTTGTTGGCTTTGCAGTTGCTCACCCCTACTGTAAATTTGATCTGGGACACTCTTGTCAGTCTAGTGTCATTAGCTCATTCTACCTAATACAAAGAGAACATTTGAGAAGGCCAACCCACTTAGGTTCCTAACCTGCTTCTGCTTTCTCTTTTTCCTTTACAAAAAAAAAAAAACTCTGCTAGAATCTCCCTGTGTTTTGTTTAACTGTAACAAAAATAAATTTACGCTAGTTTGTTGCCTTTCCTGTAACTAGTCTAGTCCAGATACAGATTTGCTATATCCAGGACTGTTTGTAAGCTTCTGAGCCCCCCCCCCAAGACTTTCTGTGTTGGAGCGAAGCCTTCTACCTTATCAGTGGGAGTGGTAAGCACTAGGTAACCTATCTACCACATAAGGAATGGTTCTGGCGCAGAAAGTGTAATTACTGGCCGTTTGGGCAGTTTTTCCATCTCTTTCAACTTTGATTTAAAAGCCTGCATTTGCACTTGTTTCCACCCTTTTCTGTAACTAGTCTAGTCCAGATACAGATTTGCTGTATCCAGGACTGTTTGTAAGCTCCTGAGCCCCCCAAGCCTTTCTGTGTATGACGGAAGCCTTCTAGCTTATCAGTGGGAGTGGTAAGCACTAGGTAACCTATCTACCACATAAGGAGTGGTTTCTGGGCCAGAAGTTTTAGTTATTAGCCATTTGGGCAATTTTACCATCTCTCTCAACTTTCTGATTTAAAAGCCGTATTTGCACTTGTTTCTTAACTAGACTACTTCAGATACAGATTCTTGGTTTAGCACTTGAATTTGCTTAGTCGTGCTCAGCACTTGTCCAGAACTTGTTTTAAGCACTAAATAAGCTACAAATTACTACAGCACTTAACCTTCCTCATTACATAGAATAAAACAGTTTTTGTACTTACTTTCCTCACTTGCTTAGAGAAAAACAGCTCTTGTACTCAATTTCCTCACTTGTCTAGAGGAAAATAGTTTTTTATTCAGGCATGTCCAAGGGTCAGCTCCCAGTGTTCTCTCCTGTCTATCTGATGAATCTCAGCATATTGGGGAAATGTAGCAATTGCCTCATGTACACAGACAATCCTCTCCTCCTACCACCCAACACTACAACCTGTGAGAGATGTACTTATCTAGCCAAACTGGAGGTAAAGCTCTCTCCATCCAAGACTGAACTTGACAGTCAAGAAGAGAAGTTAAATACTTGCACCACACCACACTCATCACATAGTCCCACTAAACCTACACCACCAAAATCCACACAGAAACACAAAAACATTCACGGAGGCTCTCAATAATAATCTGCTCAAGCAACAGAGACCTCCAAAGCAGAAATGCAATCAACCTCCACCCCCCCTCACAACCCAAATGACACATAGCCCACAGACACAGTGTGCCACTCAACCACAGCCCATAAGGCAAAACAATGTACCCAACACACTAGTCATAGGTGACTCTATAGTCAGGCACACTGATGTCGCACTTACCAGGCTAAACAAGAAGGATACTGTCAGCTGCCTATCGGGTGCCAGGATCAGCCACATAACCTATGCGCTCAGGTCACTCCACAACAAGTTTGTACTCTGTCATTGTCCATGTTGGTGTGAATGACCTGATACATATCTCCCTGGACTACATGAAAAGAGACATGGAGGAGCTCTCTGATCTTGTAGCCCAGGCAGGTGTGACCCTAGCCCTGAGGAGCATCCTGCCATCGCAAGAATGATACCGCAGTACAAGGACAAAATGATTGACTTCAACAATTGGCTAAGCTTCTGGTGTAATTCTAAGGGGATTCCAGTATCTGTCTGCCTGGGATGACATGGTCAACAGACCATGATGCTTTGCCAGAGATGGCCTGCACCTGTCACCCCAGGGATTCCGGATACTGGCTAAGGCTCTTGCCAATCCTATAGTGCCTTTTTTAGGCAAGCTTCAAATGACAAATTCACCACTGTAACAGGAACAGGCAAGCAAAAACTGAGAGTAATGCTACTCAATGTTAGAAGTCTAAATGTCAAAATGGACTCCCTTGAGGCACTCCTTAAAATGGAGAACATTGACATCTGTGCAGTGACTGAGACCTGGTTCAAGGCTCCAGAGTGCATCCCTGCATTACCAGGCTATAACTCATGCCACACTTTTCGGCCATCTAACCTGGACTGGAACACCAAAGGCGTGGTTGTGTCCATATTCATTAAGGATATCCACACCTCCAAGCTAGATGCTCAGCTTAATGCATACAAGGTTATCCAAGTGCAACTAACTCTGGGCAAAACTGCAATCCAAATTGTAGCTTGCTACAGCTCCCCCACCATGCCCCAGGATTCCCACTCCTCTTTTCTTATTAGGGTTCAACCACACACTAATAATGCGCAATTTCAACTACCCCACCATTAACTAGGAAAACTACGCATGTACCAACTCCTTTGCTCAATGCTTTCTGGAATTCATAAATTCCAATGCTCTGGATCAACTTATCCACACCCCCACCAGGAGCAACAATATCCTAGACCTAGTTATTACCAACATGAGTGACCAGTGTTCCACACCTGAAGTCAACTTCTTGTTTGTCAGATTCGACCATAAGCTAATCACCCTAGATATTCACATCCCACCCCCACTCCCCATTAAGGAAACCATGATAAAAAAAATTCTCCAAAGCCAATTTCATGCTTTTTAAGACAGAAGTGGCAAACTTCATGACACCCATGCACATGGACAATACAGTTATGACTGCTGAATCCTACACAAATGCACTTACATGAGTGCATGGATCGTGCTATCCCAAACAGCACCAAGAGGCTATCCTCCAAAAAAAAGGAAGCCAATCTGGTGGTCCCCTGCCATGAACAAACTACAACAGAAGGAAGAAACTGTTGCAAAAGAGAGTAAAATCCCATGAGTGGAGGAGCTCCCTGGTCAGCCTCAGTAAGAAGCTAAGATCTCTTATAAGATCCTCCAAAGCTAGCTAAGAAAACAAAATCACCACTGATTGTAAGGACAACCACAAAGCATTCTATAGCTATGTCAGGAATCTCAATGGAAACACTCAGATCAGCTCTGAGTTACAGCACAACGGCACGAAAATCAAAGAACCAACCAATATTGCCAACATCCTGGCAGATAGGTTCAGTGCTAACTTTACCCCCCCTCTCACCCCCTAAATGGCCCATATCTATACAGGAAGAATGCAGATTCCCTGTAATCACAACTACACAGGTAAAAGCTACACTCTCTAAAGCCAAAAACAAAGCATCCATGGGAATGGACAACATCCCAGACTGCGTTTTACACGAACTTCAGAACGAACTGGCTCCCCACCTAAGCACCATGTTCAATCATAGCCTCACATCAGGCTTTGCACCCACTGAACGGTGCACAGCAACAGTTATCCCAGTCCACAAAGGGGGAGCCACCACTGATCCCGGGAACTATTAGCCTGACGAGCCTGGTCTGTAAGGCCATGGAACATATCATCATGGAACTCAAACAAAGACATTGGTAACCTCCAAACTCTGGACCCCACCCAGGGTTTGTGAAAGGCAGATCATGCCTCCTGAACCTGACTGACACCTTTGTCTACAGCACTGGTGACTACCTCAAAGAAAAGATGTTTCACACAGCCTATCTTGACCTCGCCAAGGCTTTCAACACCATCCATCACTCTGGAATTATAGATAAACTCACTAAACTAGGCACAAATCCTTACATCACAAGATGGGTTGCCAACTGGCTCACTGACAGAACCCACACTGTAAAAGTTGCAGATTCGAAATCTGACTTTAAACCAGTGACAAGTGGAGTACCACAGGGTTCAGTCCAAGGACCTTTCCTGTTTGGTATCTACTTCTCTGAAGTACAGGCTAACACAGTAGGCCTTTGACTAATGAAGTTCTCAGATGACTGCAAACTAGGAGCCATAGTCGAGTCCCCAAATGATGTGGACATCCTACAGAAGGGCCTCACTGAGACAGATGCCTGGTGTCACAGCCATGGCCTCAAGCTCAATGCCAAAAAGTGCATTGTCATCCCCTTTGGTAAAAACTCTGTACCCATGAACTACCAAATAGGCGGCAGTCTATTTAATGCCGAATGTGTGATAAGAGACCTTGGGACCCAGGTGGACAGTAGTCTCTCCTTTGATAATCACATTGTCACAGTAGCCAGGAAATCCTTCTACATGGCACACCTCATCACAAAAGGGTTCTCATCCAGGAAAAAAAGAGGTCATTGTTCCCCTCTACTCGACACTCATTAGACCCATTAGAGAGCCCCTTTTGGAATGTACCTCACAAGATATCTGCAGCAGCTGGAAAGGCCACAGAAGTACCTCACAAAGAAGAGTACTGGCCTCAAAATGATACCCTACACTGACAGTCTTAAAAAACTCCAGCTTTACTCCGTAGCATATTGTCTACTCCGAGGTGATCTCTGCCTAATATATAAAGCTGTGTCAAACCCAGAGCTGTTGGACATGCTGCACCTAAAGAAATCCCAATCCCTCTGAGCTACATGCTCTAGGGACCTAAACTTTGTCACCACAATAAACAGGACATGCTGGGGGGATAGATTCCTGTCCCAGAGACTTCCCATACTCTGGAACAGGCTACCCATCTATGTCAAGCAAAGATGCTCATTAGCACTCTTCAAGTAAAACTTGATGAGTGGATGGGAAATAGGAAATACACACCGGGGATCACTTCTGTGGCTCTGCTCGACAGGGGCACAGGAAAATAACTTTCCTGGGTGGCATAAGCCAGGGAACCTTGTTGGCTAAGCTTAAATAGCCTAGTACCTACCTATGAATCTATGAACATGAAATGAAATTAACAAAGACAGTATATTTATATACAAGTTTCAAAAAATCCAATACAATAGCAGCAGGATAATCCCAGAGTAGGAATATTTACAAGAACATGTTTGCAGATATACTGTAAAGAAGAGCAAGAAAGAAAGGCAGATAAAAAGAGAAAAACATAAAGTAATCAAAAGTAGAATTTAGGAAGAAATCAGTTAGAGATCAGGCTGGAGCTTGGCAAGGACAGGACCAGGTCTTAAGAAGGTAGTGTTTGAGTTGTAGTTTGAGATGGAACTTATGGGGGATACTTCTTATTTTAAGTGGAAGGGAGTTTCAGGTGTGAGCTGCAGAGTATTTATATAGGGACTTAACAATATTTTTTGACGGTTTGTAAATGTCAAGAAGATGTTTGTCAGATGTACGAAGTTGACATTGGGGATTATACAGAGATACAATATTAGAGATGGAGGGACAGGAAGTGGGATTATAAAGAGTGTGTGATATGCAGTTGAGAATGAAACAATTGTTTAGGGAATTCAGGCTATTGTAATGATTTAAGGGCGAGGCAATGGTGGGATTTGTAAGGGAGATTAGAGGCGAATCTAGCCATTTTATTGCATGTTTGCTTAAGTGTAGAGAGAAGTGAAGACTGAAGTTTAGTAAAAACTGGAGCTGCATACAAAAGACAGGGTAATGGGAGAGACAGGGCCAGGGATGGTTTGGTGGAGGGTGAAAGCAGTTTGTGGTTATGGTACAGGAGACCAAGTTTCTGGTGTTTTTTTTTTTTTTGTGTTTTGAATGGGTCATCCATAAAGTAATGAAACTGTAATTTAGACCAGATCTGGACATTTCTCAACATGGGTTCAGTGAGGGAAGATTGTGCATGTCAGATATGATTAACTTTTACCACAATGTTTGGGAAGCTGTGGATATGGGTTTGCTGGTGGATGTGGTACACCGGTACCCAAGGTTTTTGACTCTGTTCCTTGCAGTGCATTAAAATAATGTACAACATAAATGTCAATATGTATATTATAAGGTGAATTAGTAACTGACTGACAGCTTGATCTTTCAGAGTCAAACTAGAAGATAGCACCTATGTGGACTCACCTTTTACGTAGGAGTGTCCCCAAACGTTTGGCTTTAGAGCTTCTTTTGTTATTTTATGTCTGACTTTCCAGTAGAAGGGAGCATGAAGGTCAGCAGGTTTGCCAACAATTCTAAAACTGGGTCATCTGTGACCTCTGTTAACAAACAAGTCAGAATCCAAAGATGTTCATCGTGTTTCACTGCTGCAGTCATTACAGTTGGGTTATCCTGCCATCAGGCGGTCCCGCAGTCGGCCAGAGTTCCAAAGTCTTGGTCTGGCGTCAGTTGCTGTCGCTTCTTCCTTGACGTCAGTGCACCAGGGGTATATAAGATGCAGCCGACGCCATTTTCTTCTGTCTTTCTTGCTGCGCGGTGCCTGAAGCAAATGCAGTTCGCAAGTGCCGGTCGGCTGACTCCTGAGATTTCAAATTCGATTTTCAGATCCGAAGTCTTCAATAAAGCTAAGTACCCCATTGGGGAAACGTTTTCTTGCCTCAGACCAATGTCAGTAAAAGTTAATAATTGTATTTCTTGTGGGAAGCAAATAGCTCATAAGGATTTTCATTCTTACTGTATTCCATGCCTAGGCTCAGATCACGACGTCACTAGTTGCCGATTTTGTGCTAGATTTAACAAACGCACTATTAAACGTCGGTTTGATTTTGCTCGCCATTACTTTGGCCGAAGGTTTAATTATACCATGCCGTCGGAACAACAGACGACCGTAATTCACAAAAAACGCAAAGATAAGGATAAGGACAGGCATCCGAGGCCCAAAACTGATGACGAAGCCTCTTCTAGGCCATTCGCCGGTTCTCAGTGAGGCACTTTCGCAGCCCCTGACACCCGCTAACTCAGAGCCGCAGGCTGCGGCAGACTCCCACGTGGAGTTGCCTAGGCCTCTGGGTACTCAAGGTGTTGGGCCTACGGAGACTAACCCTTCAGATGGGTCTGGAGCCGCTGAGCAGGCATCGGCTTCTGAGAGTGTTTTCAGACCTTCACAACTTACCACTGCATCTACAGCCAAGTCTAAAACTACATTAAAGACAAAGAAGCAAGTACAGCATTCACCTGGATAGGCCTCCATGCCTAAAAAGCAGATGCTCAAAATGGCCGAAGACTTAATTACTCTGATCAGGGGTTCCCATCCCCCTCCTGATAAAAGGCCTAGGCAGGATACAGACTATGACTCTTCTGACCAGGTTTCAATACATTCCGATTCCACTTCAGACCAGGGATATTCCTTACTCCCCTATGAGGACTCTGATGCTGAAGAATCTATTCCTTCAGCCTCTCCTGAGGATTACTCTTTTGGGGAAACTTTACATACCATGAGGGAGCATTTCCATTGGGAGGGCCAGGATTATTCAGAATCCAAGAAAAGGCTTAGAGACTTTCTTTTATTGCCTCAGCACAGGCCCCTTGCTATTCCGCCAGTGTTGGATATTGTGGACAATGTGTTCTCTGAATCCAGTTTAAATCCAGATTCTTTACCCCCTGCTCCAGTTAAGCCAGAAAGGTACTACAGAGTCCCTGCCTCTCACAAATTCCTTTATAAAAACCTTGCTGCTGACCCAGAAACTATTTCCCAGGGTCCCAAAGGGGTAAAGGCCTCCACGGCTAAAAATCCAGTCCCCTCGGACAGGGATTCTAGAGCATTAGACAGATGGGGGAAGAAAGTTTACACCTCTGCAACTTTAGCAGTGAGGGCTTTAAACTGCCAGTTTCACATGCTTAAATATCAACAATACTTACTGTCTCAGTTAAAACAGAAAATGAGTACAAGTGCAGAACAACCTGACTATAAGGAAATGCAGGATTTATTGCATGCAGCTGAACAAGTGGGAAAACATACTCTGCAATGTGGTTTTGATTCATTAGAGGCTTCTTGTAGAGCAGCAGTTACAGGATCTGTGATTCGAAGGCATGCTTGGTTAAAAGAACAAAGTTTACCAGATCATGTTAAGGCAAAATTATTGGATGCTCCTTTACAACAAGATATTTTATTTGGTGTTAAGGCAGAAGAGGTATTAAAGAAAATGGAGGATAAGGCAAAATCTATGCAAACAGTGAAGGATTTCTTACAGGTACAGCTACCAAGATTTAGCAGAAATTGGCCTAGTAAAAATTGGTCCTTTCCAGTGTCAGACAGGCCACAAAGAGGCAGATACAGAGGCCCAAGAGGCAGATCTCAGTCCCAAGGATCTTACAGACCACGACAGTGGGGTGCTTCAACCCCAAAAGGAGGTGAGGACAAGTCACGACCTTACAGGAAACAACCCCAATGACTCCCCCCTTCCAATGCCAAACTCTTCCCTTTTGGCAGCTCCCTTAGGGGGGAAACCAGCACTTTTTTCACAAAACTGGCAAGCAGTCACCCAAGACAAATGGGTGCTGAATGTTGTGTCTCAAGGTTACAGGTTCCACTTTCACACTTTACCAAGGCTAAAAGGAATGCCAGACCTGCCACGAAATCAATGGTCAGAGGCACAAAAACCTGGACGAATGCCTGATTCAAGTGGAGAGCAAGAACATTCTTCTAAAACATCTGGCGTTTGTAAAAAAGTTGTTAAGTTGCCTAGGGTACACAGTAAACGAAAATAAATCAAAACTAGTGCCCTCACAAGAGATAATATTCCTGGGTGCCAGCTTAAATACAACGGCCCAGATGGCTTATCTTGCGCCAGACAAACAAGGACAACTGACTCAGTACTTTCAATTGATTGCAACAAAGTCCCAACTCCCTGCAAGAAAAATTCTGCAGGCCTTGGGATTCATGGCATCCTGCATACTAGTAATTCCAGACTGCATATGAGAAAATTACAGTGGTACCTAAAAAGTGTTTGGACTCAACACTCTCACAGCTTGGAAATGGTAATACCACTAATTCCCTACCTACAACAGAAGTTTCAATGGTGGGCACAGGCATGTCACCTCAACAAGAGTCAGCCTTTCACTCTACCCACAGCCAGGCAGACTTTAACAACAGATGCTTTGGATTACGCCTGGGGAGCACACATAGCAGGAAAATGCATTCAGGGCAAAAGGACCACAGACCAAATGCATCTTCACATCAATCAAAAAGAGATGTTGGCTGTACAAAATGCCCTAACAGCTTTCAAGGACCTTCTGCATCCAGGACAATTATTATTAAAGACAGACAACACCACAGTAATGTGGTATATAAACAAGCAAGGGGGCACTCATTCTTACCCCCTATGCAGACAAACCATGACCTTGTGGAACACAGCTCTAACTTATCAAGTTCATCTGCAAGCACAATTCCTGTCAGGAAAGAAAAATACTCTGGCAGACGACCTAAGCAGAAACATCATGGATCCTCACGAGTGGAAATTAAATCCACAAGTTTTCAGCATGTTGTTGTGACTTTCGGCTTTTCCCGGTTAGGGGTCGCCACAGTGGAACTCCGGTCCGCTAATGATTGGCAGTTGACTTTTACGTACCGAGTTGCTAGCTCTGACACACAACCTTCAATGAAGGAACGCCCATTCACGCATGTCTCCACGCAGAAGACGCTCTAGCTGAGAGTCGAACCGGACAGCATCTTACTGTAAGGCGACAACGCAACCGCAGCATGATAATGCAAAAATGGGGGTGCCCGGACATAGATCTCTTTGCCTCCCCACTGAACTGCCAACTACAAAAATTCTGCACAAGGACTTATCACACACAAGCATGGAAAGTGGATGCTCTTTCGTTCAGCTGGAAAAGCCTGCATGTTTATGCCTTCCCACCTCTGCCTCTCCTTTCAAAGGTACTCCTAAAAGCCAGACAAGTAAAACCACAGATGATTCTGATTGCTCCAAACTGGCCACGCCAGCATTGGTACCCAATCTTAAAGAACTTAGCTCACGGCCCACCTTGGATTTTGCCTCAAATTCCACACCTTCTGACTCAACAAAACAATCAGATCCTGCACAGTCAGCTCAAAACATTATCCCTGGCTGCATGGCAGATTCATTAGCCAAACAGGCAACACCTCTCTCTAAAGCTGTTATGGATGTCATTTTGGAGGCCAGGAGGCCTAGCACCAGGAAATCTTACTCAGAAAAATGGAAGAGATTCTGCGCCATGAACCAGACTCAAAGCCTTGACCCTCTTGTCTCTAACATTCCTCAGATATTACAATACTTAACTGAGATGCTGGACAAAGGTGTATCCTTCTCATCCATTAGGAGCCATGCTTCTGCCATCTCGGCTCATTACAACACAGTTCCTCCTATTTTCTCTCATCCATTGCTAAAGCAGTACCTCAGAGGGGCTAAAAACATAAGACAGCCCCGGAGAGCACCAACACCTACTTGGGACCTCAATTTTGTCTTGGAAAAACTCACTTTACCTCCTTTTCAGCCAGCCAATTCAGCAGAATTAAAATATATATCATGGAAAACTGCCCCGCTACTGGCAATAACCTCAGCACGAAAAGTCTCAGAACTACAAGCACTAATGGCAGTGGAGCCTTTCATCATTTTCCACCAAGACAGGGTTTCCTTAAGAACAAACCCTTCATTTATGCCTAAGGTGGTATCCAGTGTGGCTCTTAACCAGACTATTCACTTGCCAACATTTTACCCAAATCCCCAGAATAAACGGGAGAGAATTCTACATTCCTTGGACATACACAGGCAATTACGCTTTACTTGGACAAAACAAAAGCTTTCAGAAAAACTGAGCAACTGTTTGTATCCTATGCTGCAAGATCACAGGGAAAGGCTATTTCAAAGCAGACCATTTCAAAGTGGATAGGACACTGTATCCGGTTCTGCTACACACGGCATGGGAAACCTGTACCATCCAACATTAGACCACATTCTAACAGGGCAACTGCAACTTCTACTGCCTACCTTAGAGGAGTACCTACCAAAGACATTTTGGAAGCTGCAACTTGGAGTTCAGTGCACACCTTTACCAAACATTATCACTTGCCTCTTTACTCTAGATTCAGAGCTGGCTTTGCCACTGCAGTGCTGCAGGGCCTCATAGCCACACCAAATCCTCTATAGTACCAGCCGCCCTGACTCAGCTTTGGGATTCTACCCAAGTGTAATGACTGCAGCAGTGAAACATGATGAACATAGTACAGTTTTGTACCTACCATAAATGTAGATGTTCAAGTGTCTTCACTGCTGCAGTCCTGGTTACCCACCCGCCATCCCCTCTTTCTTAGCTGGGTCTTATCTTTTACATTCCACACTATACTTCCTATGTGGTGTATTTGCTGGTTACTGAAGGTTTTGTTTTTACCTTATGTATGTTTTGTAAGCAATATGTATTGCCTATCCTTTTGGGGGCACCTGACATCTGGGGCAAGAAAAACTGAAGAAAATGGCGTCGGCTGCATCTTATATACCCCTGGCTCACTGACGTCAGGGAAGAAGCGACAGCAACCGACGCCGGACCAAGACTTTGGAACTCTGGCTGACTGCGGGACCGCCTGACGGCAGGATAACCCAAGTGTAATGACTGCAGCGGTGAAGACACTCGAACATCTACATTTATGGTAGGTACAAAACTGTACTTTTTGTTGACAGCTTATACCTTCAGTAAAAGAATAAACCTATGGAATTTAATGTCAGCAAAACAAACGGTATCTGCTTTTGAAACTAATAACTTTTGCAACCCATATGCCAAGAATAATGCTATTTTTGCTGCAAAATGCAAGATCCAGAACTTAGAGGTTGTGAATGATAGTGGTCTTACTTAGGATAATTTACATATGGTCATAAGAAAGTGTTTTTCAACGATGAAGGGTATTTTATGTTGCATTACCAGTATAGACAAAGGAGTTCTCCTTCTATTTTTCAGGGTATCCATTAGACTGTATATTGAATACCAAGTCTTGTATTGCATGCACAGTAGCACCCAATTATTATGACTGGAAGGAATGCAGAAATGTTTCACTAGGCAGATAAGAAGAGTCAACCAGTAATGCTATAAGGATAGAATGAGACAGCTGTCATACTCAGTTAGCTATAGGTTAATTTGGGGTGACCTTACTTTAATTTATAAATGTTTGACAAATTCTTGTTTGGCAACTATGTTAGGCACTTAGTTTAGGTCAAATCATTTGGAGCTAGTTACTTTGGCCTATATATTAATTTTAAAACTTAAGCTTTTAAAACTGTTTTGGAAGAAGATCATTCCATAGGAAGCAGTTAATCTAGCGAATGTGCTACCATTAAAAATAAGAATGGCTGAAATTCTGGATATATTTAGTGGTGCTGTGGATAATTACTTTATCAGAAGTGTATACACCCCCACAGCAATTGTTGACAAACTCATGTAAGGTCCCTTCAGAGGCTTTGAGTATGAAATACCTATACAGTGAACATAGAACAACCAATATAGACAGCAAGAAAAAGCAGAAAGGACCCTGGCATCACCTACACTTTGGGCAAGTGTGAGGGGTAGAAGGTATTTGTTTATGTCAAAGTAAACAAATCAGGTGAACTACTCCTAGTCAGGATGGTGGTTCATCACAGGATAAACCAACGCACATGCACACACTCCCAATCTCCCAAACTCATGCTGCACTCAAACCTACACAGTTCACAGAATTGACAATTTCACCTACTGGAGTGTCTTATGGATGTGCGAGGAAACGATAGAACCTACAAAAAAACCATGCAGTCACAGGGAAGGCATGCAAATTCCACAAAGGAGACACTCCATCAAAAAATGAACCAGAGAACTAAGAGCTGTGAGGCAGCAATGTGAACAGCTGCTCCGTGTGATGCCCTACAGTTCAAACGTTTGTTTCTGCCTTCCTTTCTTTCTACTTTCTTACATTCCTTATTTCTTGATTTTCTCATTCTTTTAGAAAACGCAGTATCCTTACTAAAGTACACTGCAATCTAACATTAAAGCATGACGTGTGAAATTCATTTTGTAACTTTAAATTATGCTCAAAACAAAAATAGTGCTGTTAAATTAATGCTCAGGTCAGTTTCTTCAGTCTTGTTCTACAGAAGCTGCATCTGTTTCTAGTTCCCCCTTTCAGTATGAAAATGTTAAAAAGATGTAGTCAACACACATCTCAAACATTAATCCTCCAAATTCCATCCTCCTAAAACCCAAATAAATAAAATGCCATTTCATCAGACCCATTCCCAGCTTGCACAGTTCAGAATGATACTTGTGGAATGCCTCTTTATGGTGATTTCTGCCCATGCTATCTAACAAACCCACCACAGAACTATTAATTATATATTATCATTTTGCAACTACAATTGGCTCTACAAAACTATGTACTCCTTTTTTGATTTGATACTGTGGGAACCAACGTATATAGGACGTATATGCAATCAAATGTGAAAATTCGTACAGTTTAGGACAGCGGGCAGGTACCACAACTTCCAGGTTTTCCTCTTATGATTAACATGACAAAAATACTATAAAATTGTCTAGATTATAACTTCCAAATAAAGTACACCACCTGGAAATAAACATTCTTCAGGTTTGTCACCATTCTGAAAACCACACAGGTGGGAAGAAGAAGCAGAGGTTGCAATTTTATTTCCTTCTAAGCAGACAGATTTAAGAAATTGTTTTCATTTGTATTAGTTGCAGGAGGTTTCTAAATCTGCAGGCGGGGGCTGGGTTGCTACAGTTCTGAAAAATACTGGACAAGACATTGAGCATATAGAATTTGTACTAAAAAAATCCTGCCATTGCCACTTCCCACAAACTGGCCAGGGTAGTAGTCCCATCCACCCTGCCCTTCTTAGGGCTCTGTTTTTCAGCATAATTAACTACTGATGTGAGAGCCTCTGTATTGGTTCCAGAAAGGCAATTGGACTGAACCAGAAGCTAATGAAAAAGTAAACCCAGAGATGGATATACAGTGTCAATTTTCCACCAACTTACAAAGGATTTTTGCAGGGGACAAGGGCCCTCCACACCCTTACATCTCTAAATACACTAGTTCTGAGACTGCATAAGCATGAGGTTAATGGGAAACGTCCTTACTTCCATATTTCTGCATTTAAATTGATAGAGTCAATTAAACCTCACTGACTCAAACAGTTTTGGAGAACACTATTCATTTTAACCCATTTGTCCTGATGTTATGTATATGCAAAGATAGCAGCTGTTCTCATGAGAGTCTGCCAACTATTTACCACCTTCTCTTATCGTAAAACTCCTAGCTAGATTCCAATGAAATTTATTCCGGGTACGAGGTACTGTCCAAATTTATAATACCTGTTAAAATGGCCGTTACTGCAAAAGCACCCTGCGGGGGCTATATGCAAGCACCCACCAAATCACTAATTCCACTTACAGTGGACATACAAACTTACAGTACATGTTAATGAATATTCCAATGAATATCAAAGCACCCTTTAGTGTTTATGATAAATCTGTGCTTTGCTAGATAATAGGCCCAGATCACATACTCCTTCCCCATCACAGTTTACCAACCCAATCTGCCCATCAAAGGCCATCGCCTCCACAAATACACAGTAGGTAATATTATATGCAGCTGTTGATAATCTCACCATATGTTACATAGGCATGTGCCCACATGCGTGTGAGGTTGCACATTCAGTACAAAGGGGATTAGGAGTTAACTTTGCTACAAAGGACAAGCATATGCATGTATGTTTTGCATGCTAGCCAAAAAGACCTACAATGCCTGAAATGTGCACACTGACATGTTCAAAACTTAAGAGGGTGAAAACGATACTGTGATGCTTTACGGCATCACCTTACTGTGTGTTCCATGAACATGTATATACCTTTAGCTCCATGAAATGCTGTCTCCTTACTTACTTCATTGAAGCTGTACACCATGGAGCACAAGACAAATTTACTACTGCAGCTTGCTTTTGTTTTTTCAGTATTCTGCGACATTTTGAGATTTTTTTTCAAAACATAGTTACAACTTAAATAGATGTAAATCAACTATTTACAATATTGACATATTGAAATAGTTATGTAGTAACTAAATTCAGTCTATACAATTCCACCAAGAGAAGTAAACTCTACATTCTCAAAAGGTAGGACGCAGAACATTTAACTGAAAAATAGTGTTGGGTCTTATATTTCCAGCTCAGTGACAACTAAAGGACAGGAATGAGGAATGGAGAAGATAAAAAAGGTTGGGAGGGTGGCCTAATGGTTAAGGTGTTTGCCTTACAAACACAAGGTGCAGGATTTGAGTCTCACAAGGGATAATTGGCTAGGCTTACAATAGCTTGCAAGGGCAGTTAGCTTAGTACTAATCTATGAAAAAAAGAAATAAGATGTACTAATGTTGGTGCATTTCTTGATAAATTGTAATTTGCTTTAAGTAAGCAGCATTAAAATGTTTTCCCAACATTCGAAGACAAATTTCTGTTTCAAAGAATGTGATGCGATTTTACAAGCTTCAATTTTAGTTCTGTCATTTCCCTAAAACTACCCTTTTTATTAGCTTGAGACCTAGACAGTTTTTTGTAATATAAATATGCATGAAAATAGTTATTAGGATTTGAAGGGCTTTGTCTTTAAGATTTTTGAGTCAGATATGGAAGATGGCAAATTCCCAGGAGATATGTTTATTGTTTTATCCAAAAGGTTTGATTTTTTTGTTTGCTACTTTTCCTTAAGTTGTTAGTAAATTTACAGTTCTGAAAATATTTATTTGGCATCAACTGTTCCACATGCAGTACATGATGGGAAGTTGTCCTCTTTTTTAGCAGGCAGCATATAGGCTTTAAAGTTATCATGAAATTGTGTGTAGTACAGTTTTTGAGTAAAACGAATTTCAAATTTATTTTGTAGGTTTGTCTTTTTATATCCTCTGCTTCTAAATATTTGTAAGGTTAACCCAATAGGAAGAAAAATGTTCTGCATGTTAAAATCTAGTATTAGTTTATATGTTCAGGTGATAGGTTTGTCAAGCTTTAAAGATGATCATATTTTTTTTAAGAAAATGTATCTGTATGTAATCTGTTGGTCCAAACTGAACTTTAAGTGGCTGAGATACCCTTACTTGTTGTAGGATAGGCAAGTATCCTTTGGGTAGGTTCATTGATAGCCTCATATTTTTGACAGATGATGAAGACTGGTTTACAGAAGGTCACATACTAGTTTGTTTTTAATATGAGGAATGGTAGACACATCTATCATTTTGCTGTTTAGTTTAAGTTTTGGATTTAAATGCAATTGCTGAAGAAGGTTGTAAGTTTCACGTAAGTTTAGTAATTTGATTAATTTTTGGAAGGATAAGATCAGGTTGACAAGAAGATTGTTTACTTTTAGAGCTTTGTAGTCATATCCCATGAGAAAAGGGAATAGCATGGAGATTACAGGAGTACAGTTTAAGCAGTTGGCTCAAATATTTGTCCAATTAGGGTATCATTGTTCAACTGTGCTAGTATTTTCAATTGTTTTAGTAGTCTGCTGGAGTTTATATTTCAATAATACATAAGAAAGTAAAGGCGACAGAGTCCTCACAGGGTCTTAGGTGGGATGTGTGCCCAACGAAATTTACTGAGAAATGAATTGAGAGTTTTATAGAATTTTAACTATAATATCTGCAAAGAAGATGTCATGTAAAACTATTTTTTGGGAAACAATTTTTATGGCTACATTGGACAGAAATATACATTTTAGTTTATCCCATCTTCTCAGGTCTTTTCGGACATTGTCCCTGACTTTTAAAATTTTAGTTTGGGAATGCGCTGTCTGATTGTGTTGTACTAAAAATCCTAAGTATTTCATAGTCTGGCTTAATTTTAGATCTGTTAGTTCAGCTATCTCTTCGTAATACTAGTATAATTTTCTAAAGTAACACGCAGTGTACACGTAATGAAAATCATCTGCACTGCACATTATGAAGTAACAGTTTTCTTTAGATATATCCTACAAGCCTAGGTCAGCACCTATCAGAATGGACTTGCAAATTATGTTCTTCATCCCATCGATATTGACGCTTAAGTCGACTGTCCCAACATAGTGTAGGTACCTGCGCCTCCTTGGGCTTTACCCATTTTCAGAAAAATCCAGATTTCTATGGCAGGTGCCCTATAATGCTTGCGTAGCCACAGCACATGGAGCAGGAGAATTTATTTCTGCACACATGGTTTCAGGGTTTAGATACAACCTCTGCAGTCTCTTGGTTTTAACAAAACCTTGAATGATTATTCCTTTTCTAGCTGGTTGCATGCAGTTTGTAGATTTCTATTTCACCTTTTAATCTACAAGATATACAAAAAACAGTGGATAAACAGCCTTTAAATTATTACTACAGGCACATCTGGTAGATCTGAGGACCACGTTCCGATTACACTGCCACATTAAAGGAAATAGTATGTGAGGCATCTTCTGTGGGAAACTATATATCTGCACAGTAGTTGGAGAGAGAGAATTTCCTACGTCACTAACCCATTATAGAAATTGTCGCGTTGACGTCAGCTTCCCTAACTAACAGTAGCACAACCCTTTTAACATACAGATGGAAGCTGTGTGTGTGTGTGTGTGTGTGTGTGTGTGTGTGTGTGTGTGTGTGTGTGTGTGTGCTTGCGTCTGTTAATGTGTGCAAGTAAGCAAGTGTTAGGATGCGCATAGTACAGTAGTGCTATACGCTACTGTGATGTCCCTGCACAGCACGTATGTTAAGTTAGTTTTCAGCTTTGTTTACGTGTTGGGCTGACTGTTCCAATATGATGCTGGACGTCAGCTATGCTGCATCAGGCTTTTGCATTCTGCACTCTGCTGGTAAGACCACTGTCATTTAAAAGTCAGAAAATATCACAAAAGACTAGTCGAACTTCAAGACCTTGATTGAATTCCAGGCTTTTCCACAGTAGTAAATGTGGTGCAGAACAAGCAAGTCAGAAGGAATGTGACTCAAACTTGTTTTAGCATTTGTAATGTTTTCTTGAAGAGATAAGCTGTTCTTTGAAGTGTTATAAATTATGGTATTTTAGGATGTATCAATACACTAGTAATAACTAAATTACAGCAGATTTACACAGAGACTAGCATAAGACAAGTCAAAAAAAAGGATAAATCTATTCTGAATTAGAATTTTTTTCATTTCCGAAACATGCCAGCATTACATTAAACTGAAAGAATTTCTGGACCCCAGCCTAGAATTCAATTAGTTTGCAAGTTTTAATTAAAAAAC
Organism: Protopterus annectens; assembly: GCF_019279795.1. Lineage (NCBI taxonomy): Eukaryota > Metazoa > Chordata > Ceratodontiformes > Protopteridae > Protopterus > Protopterus annectens. Next base: position 223,961,092 of record NC_056748.1, read on the forward strand.
TTCCTACTTTTAAATATCTCATCAACAAACGGTACCTTACCACAATAAAAACTTTGCTGTAATCAACATCTAGAAAAACAAAGCTCTGCCAAAATGACCCTTCTATTAAATTAATGGGTGTTGGAGTACAGCTTCTGCACAGGGCCACTGTAGGCAGTGGGACAAATGAAACACTGCTGTTCCCAGCGATCAGAGCACATCTATGAAATAAACAAAATGAAATCTGTTTCTGTTCAGTTTAACAAAGGTAGTGAGCAGTGTGCTTTATGTACTAGGAGAGGGTTAACCTCAGGAGTTGTTAAAAAAAAAAAAAAAAAAAATAAGAAAATCCATTTTTTATCGTCGCTTAAAGAACTTCAGATGATACCATCTAAATGCATTAATGAAACTGCTGAAGAATCAAATAATGGTTCTGCCTAGTGTTACATGAAAGACCGGCCACCTCTAAACAAAACATTAGCACCGAGGAGGGTGAAAACATTAGCACCGAGGAGGGTGAAATGCATAGAAATGATTTTAAAATTCCCCAGTGTTGCCAGAACTTTGAAATAATAATAAGTTAGGAAATGTATAAGAGCATAGCTTTCTGCTTTTCTGTCATAATTCTTAAAATTCCACAATCCTGCCTTTAAGACATTGATCTCTGAACCATCAGCTGTACCACTGAGAGACAGCTGCAGTGGACAATTCTAGCCCTAGAACTCAAAATCTAAAGAATTCATTTTAACAGAATCACTTGTTTGAAACAGCTTTATTTGGAAAAGCAGATTGACTGGTATGTAAAATATCTATTAATTCCATGTGAAGTTGCCTTTTGGCAAAGCTTTTGGTTTTCTTCATTACTGTTCTGGGCAGAAGGAATAAAAAGTACAATGCAGTTTTCCCCCAGTCAGCCACTTATGCCACAGTTCCAAATACCCGTGAAAACAGGGTGTTAGTCTGGTTAAAAATAAAACAAAAAAGTACATATTTTCTGAATTCATCCAGGACAAAACAATGGTGGTGATATGGTTTGCGTAATGCCTCAAATTTGGAATAGTAATGTAACTGGTTTATAACCTCCCCCTTTAGGGGACTGTACCACTTTTGTCTTATTTGTTAGAGCCAAGGAAATTGAAAAGTGAAGCATTTGGGGCCAGAGTGCTTATCACATGCAGGCTGTTCATGCTGGATGTAACCAGTCATGTGCTTACTGCTAACTGATTAAAGGGTGACAACGTTTTTTTTTTCCACAGACAAGTTGCAAAATAGCCAGAATAGAAGATACATTGTTTCTCTAGTACTTTATTCCTGCCCATTTCATCTCAAGCCTTATATTTAAGCTACAGTGTAGAATATGTTTCTTCATACAAATGCCTTTCAGTTTGGCTACACTGAAAGGGACAGTCACACTGAAAATGAAGGTCAAGTACAGGCTTATCTGACTAGGACTCATATCTGAGTTAGGTGCTCCACTGATGAGTGTATTATTATCTCTAAGTTAGAATATGTACAGTCACGGTGCTGCAGTGGTTAGCGCTGTTGCCTCACAGCAAGAGGTTAGATTCTCAGCTGGAGTGCCTTCTGTGTGGAGTCTGCATGTCCTCCCTATGGTTGAATTCACTTTAAAAGACATGCAGGTAGGTGCGTGCGTGAGTGGGTGTGCCTTCCTTGAAGGTTGGGCACCGGGCTGGCAACTCAACACCATATAAATTCACTGCCAATCATTAGTGGACCGGAGTTCTGCTGTGGCGACTCCTTACCAGGAAAAGCCGAAAGACAGTTTATTACTAAAAATAGGTGCTACTACTTATAACTTTTGCATTCATTCAATATGCTGTGATTTAGTTATAAGTACTTATTATAATTACAGAGATGTAAGAAAGTTCATTTTCATTAACTTCTAGAGTTTACATAACATAAATTGGGACTGCTTTTACATTCTGTATGCGAGTTTTGGGATTTTTCCATGCTCATTAGCAACTGTGGTAGAAGTGCTGCATGAAACCAAAGGAAAGTATTTTTAGTTGTTTCTTATCACCCTGCTTTGAATTGCATTTTATCATTTTTTTTAAATGTTGAGTTAATGCTTTCCTGTTATGTCTTCAGGGTTTCAACATGCTTGTTTGTATACATGTAGTAAACTATGATAAACTGGAGATAACCTTGTCAGAATTCTCTTTAAAGCTCTAACCCTTTAAACTATTCTTGTAGCTGTTGAAACTTTGCCACTAGTACAATAATGTACTTCACAGAATCATAGATTACTAGGCTATTGGCCCTAAGGCCTCTACAAGCTCAGCCGTTGTTATCCCTTGTTCACCAAGATATATATCTAGGATCAGCACCAGCTGCCCCTGCTTAAGAGGGACATGGGTGAAACCCCCAGTGAAAATTTACGTTTCTCATCCAATTGTCCAGGTTACACTTATATAGAGTCATTGAAGAGCTCTGTTTTACAAGAATTGGGAGACTGTTCCAGAGGAGTGGCAACCTCCGGGAGACATATCTGTCTCCAGCATCTCCTGTTAGTATCGCAGACTAGGTTAAGATCCCTAGAGCGAGTGAATCTTGTCCCACTGGATTTGCAGATGTGCAGCAGCTTCATTGTCTGACACTGCTCTGTAGGCCAGGTACAAGTCTCCTGTACGCAGTCTATACAATACTGAGTAAAGTGATAGGGCCTTCAGTCTGTCAGTAGGGGTCATGTGTTGTAGGCCCTGAAACCTCTGATGTATCTCCAGTTGCTGCAGATGTCTGGTGAGGTATATAGAGAAGGGAGCATTGTACTCTATTATTGGTCTGATGAGAGTACAGGGGAGTTATAACCTCCTTAGCTTTGGATACTATACTCTTGCTTATGAGGTGTGCAATGTAGAAGGCCTTCCTTACTACTGTGGACACCTGACGGTCAAAATTAAGGCTGCTATCAACTTGCTTTCCTAAATCTCTCAACATTGGTATTGAACTTAGGGGGCTATTGTTAATGTTGTAATTAGCAGGGGTTTTCCTTTGCTAAAGGGGGTGATAATGCATTTTTTTGTGTTTAGTTTAAGCTCACAGCTTTGGACACCAATCATTTGTTTGTGTTAGCCCATCTTGTAGTGTGTTGACATCTTTGTAGGATTTGATGATTGTACCCAGTTTGCAGTCATCAGCCAAAGCCATAGGCTATCTTTCTTCACCTGGACTTATGAAAAATAGATACCAAACAGTAGGGGGCCTAGCACAGATCCCTGTGGAACACCACTGGCAACAGGTCTGCTAGTATAGTTGGCATCCCCAATTTTGACTGTGTGTGTTCTGTTTGTGAGACAGTTGGCAACCCATCTAGTGATGTAAGGGTTAATCCCCAGCTGGGTGAGTTTCTCAATGATGCCTGAGTGAGGGATTGTGTCAAAGGCCTTGGGTAGGTCGAGATAGGCAGTGTGAACTGTTTTGTCTTCATCCAGTGCCTTAGTGACATTTTCAAAGAAGTCCACCAGGTTTATCAGGGAAGATCTGCCCCTAACGAAGCCAAACTGGGTTGGGTCAAGAGTTTGAAGGTCACTTATATCCTTGTTGATAAGGTCCATGATGATTCTCTCCATGGTCTTATAGATAAGGCTGATTAGGCTTATGGGTCTATAGTTTCTGGGTCAGTTGAGGGACCCCCTTATGCAAGGGGATAATGGTTGCTGGTTTTCACTCAGCTGGGACAAAGCCAGTGCTTAGGCTGAGAATGAAGAGTGTACTCAGCAGTTCTGCTAACTGCTGCTTTAGACCATTTAATAAGCTGCCTGGGATGTTGTCCAGTCCCATAGAGGCTGTATTTTTGGCCTTGAAGAGTACAGCTATGGTGTGCTCTCTGGAGATGCAAGGCAGAGGACTGGTGACAGGTATGTTATGGGGTATGACTGGTGAGGACGGGGTGAAGTTTTCACCAAACCTGTCCACTAGCAGGTTGGTGAAGTCTTTAGGTTCAGTATAAGTGTTACCGTTCACAGCTAGTTCGGTACAAAGCTGGGCCTTCACTTTTAGATTTTGGACGTAGCTAAATAATGCATTGTGATTTTCCTTAGCTAGGGATGCTAATTTAATTTCATAATTAGCTTTAGAAGACTTTACAAGCTGTCCAGTCTGCTTGTTTATGCTTTGGAGGGGGACCCCAACAGATTTTCTCTTATTGTATAAATAATTTATGCTGGATGCCCACCAGGGTGGCTTATTTTTTCGTGAGGACCTTGATTTGATCCGTTCTAGTACAGCTGAGTCTATACATTTATATATGTGTTTATACAGGACATTTGTGTACACCTCAGTGTAGGGGTCACTGCTGTCAGTGTTGGCAGGGGGGCTGAAACTATTGATGCCATCGCTCAGTAGGTTATAGTTTGCTTTGAAGAAATTTTTTAACCTTTTTGCTCCTGAGGGTGGATCAGGTATGACCATTATTTCGAATGAGAATGATTTATAATCAGACTTTACCAGAGAGGGCCCTACACATGGGGTGGTGCAGCGATCCCCCATTTTGGTGAGCACTATGTCAAGGATTTTACAGCCCCTTGTGGGGGTGCTGACTATCTGCGCCAGAGCATTTGTGTTAATGTCCAGGAACCTTTGGGCGAGTGCATTTGTGCTTATGTATGTTACCCAATCAATGGAAGGATAGTTAGTTAAAAGTCACCCATGATCAGGTTATTTGACTGTACTGAGAGTGACTCAAGTAGGTCCAGGCAGGCTGTGTGTTTTTTTTTTTTTGGTTTACGTTACTATGAATTTCATCTCACTCAATGCTTTTAAAGACAGCACACTTTAAATTTTGAGAAATATGCATTGCTTTACTATTTAAATCAAGTTTTGCAAATATCTTCTTTAAATCTTCTGCAACGGATTAATTGCACTCAACATTTTACATAGGCAACAGTTTTTCATTTATAAAGCATTTTCATGTGTGAAACTTGAAAGTTTGGGAGTGAAGACATAAGTTAATAATTTCTATTATCACTGCATCACTACAGTCAGACTATTAAGGACAGCAAACTACAGTAATGATAAAGCATTTCAGTTCATGGAAGAGAAGTACATTTTCATAGAATATTTTAGTCTCAATTTGTCCTTTACAGAATGCTAAAAATCACTTAAAACACTTTCATATGAAGTTTGTTCTAATTTTACCTGCCCCATAGTGCAGAGGGATAAATCCCTCACTGCGCCTTAGATGACCTGTGTTCTACTAGCTGCAATATCAGTATTAAAGAGTCCAACTAGCTATACTCTGCAAGTGGTACACTGCTTGTTTAGGAGGCTGTGTGTACAGAAGCATAAGCATGCAATGCCCAACGTCTGCCACTGTGGAGCTGGCTAGGCTGCTACAGGGTGGCAGGAGTTATAGCACACTCCTCAATAGTAGTATGATGCTGAATCAGCAAACCAGACCTTCTCACTAACCCCAGGGGGAAAACAGTGTTCTAATTCTTTGGGGCTTGGCTGTTACCCAGATAAACTGGGTTCAGTCAGTACTCTGTTTCTGAATAAGCTGGCTAAGGAAAGGCAGAAATTCAGTGGAAGGGGTAGTATAAATCCTTGAACAGAAGCAGCACCTTTGAGTCACATCCCAAGCCTTTACTTACTGCAAGAAGGTGAGATATGTAAAGGAATGCAATGGTTCCTGTTTAGGCATAGGAGGTGTGTGGAAACCTTAGCATAGCTGGCACTGCACTGCATCTGTTGGCCAAAATGAAAGATTAGGAGTGAAGGGAAAAAAATCACCATTCTTCTAGTAGGACGATGACGGAGGATTTTCTACTCTGGATTCTGTGTACACTATCTACGGATGGCATGAAGGTTTGGGATTATTATAATGGTTAAGGTGTTTACTTCACAGAAAAGAGGTACATGGTTTGATTCTCACCAAGGGAAACTGGCTAGGCTTAAAATGGTCCACAAGGGCATCTAGCCTAGTACTTACCTATGAAGCAGGCAAAATGAATGGGTCAATGGGAGAAGGGGTTCAGATGTCAGTAAGACATCAAGGAATCTAAAACAGCATAGATTTTTTTTTCTAGGACATATGCCCCAGACCCCTCTGATGATATGCAATGAAGTTTTCATGCTTAAAACTTGACAGTGAGTTTAGGGAGAGATTAATAACACAAATTTGTGACGTAAACGTATGATGGGATAAAAGAATATTATTCCACTTCCAGCATGCAAAATTTGACAAAAAGTGCAGTTTTACTCCTGATTTCCCCAATGTATTCTGAAGTAATGTGTCCTTTGTCCTTCTAGTGATAAGGGATT